>NW_028186333.1:514122-590907 GCF_003343005.1 Rhea americana
AGTTCAGAAACTGGATCAAAACAGTAGGAACTCCCACACTTTTTAGAATCATAGAATCAGTAAGGTTGGAAGGGACCTCTGGAGATCATCTAGTCCAACTTCCCTGATCAGCAGGGTCACCTAGAGCATGGTAGACAGGGTTGCATCCAGGTGGGCCTTGAATATCTCCAGAGAAGGAGACTCCACAACCTCTCTGGGCAACCTGGTCCAGTGCTTTTAGAAAGCACTCTGCTGCACACCTTAGAAATGCATGGCTTAATTCAGAGAAAAATGACATGGAATTTAGTCAAAAGGAATACCCTATGTGACTGCACATATTWGTACTCAAAYGAGAARACAAAAGCAGAAGCACCTGTAGAAAGGAAGAAATACTCTGCCCCATCATATGGACCAGAAGACGAAATAAAATCATTTTCATCCATCTGGCACTGCAAGATTCATATCCCACAGGAAAAGGGKGAAAGACTCACATTGACACAAAATCATCAAGGAATGTTTCTGCCTTTTTATTTGTATCAAGGTAGCAGCCTGATGCCCTGATCCAGCACTGAGCCCTCTTTGTTCTCAGCCCTGTACGAAGGCAAACATCAAGTCAGCCCAAGCCCAGATAGTTTACAGTCTTCTCGCACCTTGTCACTGCTCTACAACGCTCTCTCCCTGACACAGTGCTGTTCTCCACATCTCTTCTAGCAAGATGACTTACAGATGATTTACAGATGGCCAGGTAAGGAGGGACAGGCTGGAGCAGGACAGAAGAGGTGAGAATATCCAAATTTCTGTTCCTGGTTTCAGACTGTCAAGGTTGTGTCACTGGTGACAGAGCCCCTGACAGGGAGCTACAATAGATCTTCTGACAATGAAGAACAGATTAAGCAGATCAGTCTTGTCAGGCCACCTGCTTGATGCAGGGTTATGCAGGGTTATTGCCTGCAGCAATGGCATAGGGAGCAGGGTGTCCATGCTACTACAAAGATACCTCACTTCAAGTGAATTCCCTCTGTTTACCTTCAGTATCACAAGGCTCTGAAAAATCTGGTTGCATTCATAGTGCAGCCATCCTGCTGGTTAAATAATAATACCTCTGTGTATAGACCTCTCCATAACACAAAATGGAACATGATATGGAGGTAGAGAAGCTAGTGAAGACCTACACAGGTAAGTCTCTGAAGCCCAGTGACCTTAGCAGCATGTCTTCAGAAGCAAATGAGGCACGCTACTCCAGCGCTGCACGGAGCTAATCCACCCGCTACAGCTGCACCTGGCAAGCAGCCAGCCTAGACTATTCRGGCTGCATTAGGCCCGAGTCATGTGGATTTTGTTTCTGAATTCAGGTCCCCACAACTTCCAGCTCGGCAATTAGCGGTGCAGAGCAAGCTCAGACTGATCTGCGCTCCCAATGCCAGCTCATCCCCATCATGTTTAATGAACTCCCTTCTAAAAACAAAAGATAACTGTAGTAAACYCAGGTCTTTAAAAGCCTTAAGTTTAGCTACCACAAGATGAAGCAGGATCTTGTTTTCCTTCTTTCTGTTTGCAATAGAGCTACTACCAGCAACAACAGTCTGCTGGAGCAGTCAGCAGAAAGAACAACATTCGTCCTTGTGCTCACCCACTCGGTTTAAAGGAAAAGAAACGTCTGTTGCTCCTTTCTTTGCCTTGTGCATTTATGTAAGCTTATTTTTTTATTCTTTTAGTTCCTACCACTTCCTTCCTGCCAGAAAAAAACAACTTCTGTAGGGCAGATCAGYCATCCTCTGCAGAAAGATTTCATTTGCAATTCCTGTTATCATATTCGACAAAACAGCAAAACCCATAAGGATATATTCATTATTAATCACACATACTATATAAGCAGATTGTCACTTAGCACRTCATTTAGATTCCAAGAAAAAAATAATGAGAAAGCATTACATAGTCAATAAACAAACACACTTTAGGCTACATTACTGTAAACCACTTTCATCTATTGGGTGAGCATTAAAGGAACTGACAGTCCACCATCTAGTTAATTTCCAAAAACAAATTAAACTTTGTCGYCTTTAAGTTCTCCTCTGGGAGAACATAATCATAATTTTCTAAAATGTTTTTCTTCCCTTGTTGCTTTGAACTTTTTTCTTTAAAGGACTCAAATGTAAGGGGAAATGTCCATTATATGTAAGGCACAGTGGCATGACTATAGTAAAAGCATTGTCAAAATACACAAGGAAAAATATGTTAAAAATAAAGCCAAACAACTTATTTTTTTCTGTTCCTTACTTCAGTTGCATTAATAGCATGTGCAGATCTGTAGCCAGAACTACCTCTGTAGACCTTCCCTGAGCCAAATACAAAAAAAGCGCTACAAAAGTGTTCACATAGCCAAGCCAATAAATGTTAACATTTTCAAATAAATTTTAAGAAAGTTGATTTAGATAAATGCTGGTTTTCATGTCCTTGACTGTTGGTACYTAGGTAGAAACTGTCCCAGCTTATCCAGGAGGAGGAATCTTTTACTCCGGAGATTTATAACAAGTTATATGGAGTAATATTTTTTCTAGGTAAGTATTTGCTCCACTTCTGCTTTTAGGCATCAGAGTTGCTCACCATCACCTTAAATTTAATAAGCCACCTATATAGCACTCTTGTTTGGTCACAAGCCTTCTCTGTTTATTTATAACACAAGATAACTACCCTTATCAGAAAGGTACTAATGAGAATAAATATTAACTTGAATCTCTTTAAAACTGGAATAGAATAAATTAAAAGAGATTTGCAGTATGACCCTGCAAACTAAGGCTTCAAAAATGAATAAACAGCAAAAAACTGCCAATAAATTAGGTGCTTTACAAACCTCTTAAACGACCTTTACAGCTAAGGAAGTCATGGGAGATGGTTTTGTCTCCACGTCTTTCTGAGACAAGATGATAAAGTCCAGATAAAAGAGCTGTAGCAAGTTCCCATGGTTTGCCACATATTTATGGACTACTAAGAAAGTAGATGATAAAAGGAATTAATTCCCGATTTACATATTTTAGTAATAAAGTGGCAAGGTCTCATGGAACAAACACAACAGCTGCAAATTATGTAATTATGTATCTGTATGCAAATTTGCAGACATCTCATAAATGTTGGAATAGTATTTGCAATGCTAATAAAGCACCTTTTATTGCCTCTGCATAATTCCTACATGTGATTCCGTGCCAGATGTCATTGTAGCTTGCAAAACCTTTATAGTCAGGTTAGCTGAGGTAGCACACATTAACACTGCTCATAAAAATCYTATTTTTAATTAAATTTTCTGCAGTGTCTCAATAATTTCTCATTGTCTTCTGGTCCAAATCAGTTGATTGTTTTCTTTTTTCAAAGTGAATGCACAAGTGCATCATAACTTCCAAAAGCATGAAAGTCTTCCTGCCCCACCTCAGCAATGGAAAAAAAAGACAGGCAGGCAAGGTATCATCTACAGAAGCCAACATCAGTTCCCCAAGGAAGAGTAACAGAGAGCCAGTATACAGTGACAGCGGAAAGACAAACAAAGGACATGGCTTGGGACAGAACTGAAAATGTCTCAAAGAAGAAAGAATATTTATTAAGATTGCAGTGAAYGAGCAGCATCAGCGAATCTCTCCTTCAGCCTGTAATTATAATGTTTACTGAAAGCTACAGTTGGGATCATATTTCCTCCCTCAGTCATTCTTATGAAAGGCCCAGTTTAAACAATGTCTTCCACATACACTTCTTGATCTTAAGCCAAAGGACTGGGCTGGAAGGCCAAAGAAAAACAATGATGAGAAGAAACAAGCAGCAGCATTACCTATTTCTCCCTCTGAAAGAGTAACTGTCAATTTGCTATTTGCATTAGTAAAGAACCCAACGAAGTACAAACAGAGCAACAAAACAAGTTTGTCTCTTGCCTCAATAAAATAAGCTTAGTAAAAACTTTATGATGCTCTTAATTTAGTCCACTGTCCTACCAAGCTTAAAGCCGTGAAACAACAGCAGACCCTTCCCAGGCAGCCATGGGAGTGCAGTCATTTAATGGCTTAGCTAGCCAGCGGGTTCTCATCACAGCGACGTTATCTATCTTCTACAGTAGCAGGAGACTTTCACATACTTTCCCTTCCTGACCAAGTTTGTCAACACACTCATCAAAGACCTTAGAGTCAAGAGAGTAATAATGCTTCTATAGAAAGACTTTTACCCAGAGTTCAGTGTGAACCATGAAATCAGATTTTTCCGTAAAGCTGGGGATAAATATTGCTTGCCACAGGATTGACCCTTCCAAAATGTCTGGTTATATGGTGTATCCAGCACCATTTGCTGAGGGAAGCACTTTTTGACACAGTACACAAAATTATATTCAGCCAAACTATACCCTAGCTATAGCTAATCTTAGGATAAATCTGGAACCGTTGGATCAAGATCCAGTATATCCAAACAACCACCAAAATTGAAGCTTTTGCTTCAAACTTATTATCTAGTCTTTTCTTTTTATTTCTTTCACTTCAGGAGATTTTTCACCAAAAAGAATACTAAGTCAAGTCTCTGGATGTCTTGGAATTGAGGACTTTATTTTTATTCCATGGGTTTATTAATGTGAGAATGAAGAATAGGTAAGGATAGGTAAACAGTTCATGCAGTTACCACTGTTCCCTGTGCTTTTATTTTTCCTGTTTCTCTGGCAAAGTCAGGTTTTATTTGCCAAATAAAATATGCCAAACTTTGGTTTCATTCCACAGCTGAGGGAATATGAATAATTGCTCCAGAACAATCTATTCACTAGTTCACTTCTTGGCATCTACAATCAACTATCAGGCAGCCACAGCCTCATCTCCTCTGACTTCCAAGTAAACCTGTGACCCACAGGGCAGGGAAAAATGATTCCTGTAGAACAATTCAAATTCTTTCTCAGGAACAAATTACAAGAGTAGTTATCAGAAATGGTCCAAAAAAAACACTTCTGGATCTCCTGCTAATAAGCATTATTAAAGCACTAGGTTAGAGAACGAACTCTAAACCCAGAAATAAACTATGTAAGTTGAAAACCAATTTGAATTTAAAAAATGTTTGCATAACCGTGATATATTTCTCTTTCACAAAAATCTATGATTAAAATGTTAAAAATGCACACATGCCAAATGCAACCAAAATGATATCACAGATTTGTGTCCTTGAAATTTGAGATGTCAACTTTGCAAATCTATCTTTACATTGTGATTTCTTCTCTTATTTAATTATTTGATTACTAAATCTAATTAGCAATGGTTTGAGCCACAGACTACAAATATTTTTAATGAAATAAGAATGATGCAAAGAAAAATAAAAGATACCCAAGCCAATTTTCTTAATATCTACTAATGGTCTCTTCGCTCTTCACTTTTTTCTTCTTGACAGTCTTACTCATGTGTACAAGTTCAATTAACATCTCCAGACTGACAGATCATAGATTTTTCCTTTCATTCTGGATGTTTCCAACTGAAAATTCAGTATCTCATTTCTCAGCACGGATGTCCTGCTACTGGYTGAACATTAAGATGGTCAATATCTTAAAATTTCTACCAGCATTCTCCTACTTTTCTGCTTTTCACACTACACTTGTTTTCAAATGAGCACAAACRCAGCATATGTAAATGATATATCAAAATAAATTACAGTAATACGTTATTGCAATCAAAATATCAATCTAAGCTTATAAAGCAGGGTTGAAATGACAGCTGCAATTCCTCTGCATCCCTGGAAATCAAGCCACATATTTCTCAAGTCCAAATCTGGATTTAACTATATAATTTTAGATAATCAAGTCTTAAGCTATTGGTTCAAACTTAAAGTTAATGCAAACCATTACCCGATCTTGGTTCACTTACTTTCAGTCCCATAAATTGTACTACTTCATTGTAAAAATAATATATGTTGTAATACAGGTAACATTAACATACCAATTTTCACTGTCATGTATTTGATCCTTACCTAAGGAAGGCTCAATCTCTGTACTTTTGAGCTTGTCAGCCGTAGCATAGAGACTTTTACAAATGCACTGACGCTTCCTCCTTCATTTCCTTCTGTAAAGTCATGCTAAAAAGCAAATTAAAGTAAATCAACAATATTCCTAACACAGTTACTTTGTTATCAATAAAAGCAATTACTGTTGGCCAGGAACCTTTGTAGTGAGATTGAGGCACATAGATCTTGGGCTACACGAACAACTACATTTGGGAAGTTTCTGGCTGATCCCATAAAACAAAACAGTTTGAAACATTTTTTAAATTCAAAACAAAATATTGGATTTTACTCTGAGCTTCTGTACTTAAGACTTAATTTCAAATGAAGCAGAACTCTGAAATCAAAGTAGATGTGTGTCATTTTGACAATGTGAAACTGAAATATTTTGATTTTTCCCTATTCTTTTATTGGTCAAAAAAATGAACAACAGTTCAAGAAACTTCAGTTAATCTAGACAGTTTTCAGAAAGAAAGGGCTTTTGTCTGAAAAAAATCACTTGAATTCTCCTAACATCTATTCCAAATTAAAGGTGTTTGAGTTTCTTTAATCACCTTTGAAAATGCCATCTGCAGTTGTGGCTGTGTTGAAAGATAACAAACTGGTGGTCATTAAAGCAATCTCGAGTGGCAGGGAAGTAGTGAGATCTCAAGAACAAGTTAATTTTAGCTACTGTTTAGCTGCTTCTTAGCAAGCTGGTTTGAGGAACTCTTTATTCCTTTGAGATTGAGCTGTTATATTTATTTCTTTTTGCAAAAAAAAAATCCCATTTCTTGGTGTTTCTCAAAAATATCCAAGAATATTTAAGAATTAACAATAAATAAATTTCATACAATTAGATAATAACTCTAAAGTTTATTTATACTCCTAAGATTAGCACAAACCAGATGATAATCTTATAAAATTAGTCTTTCTTGCAGCAAAATTTTTGCACGTTTAATTAAGAAAAAAAAATGTATTAAAAAAAAATTAAGACAGATTTGGGTTTGGAGTTGACTGGAAATGCTTKCCAGACCTGCTCAACCTTTCCAGATGGGTATTGGTCATGACAGGGAACAGGAAATGGTCCCGTTACAGAACAAACTGAAACTCTTTACTCACTTTTACGTTAGAGTTTAGAAGCAGCACTCTAGAAAGTAGGGAACTAGAATAAGAACTGCGGAGATATCTGATAGCCATGCCTACCTTGTTCAGAAAAACAACTTCATTTTTGAGTAACCTCCAAAAAAAAAAAATAAAGAAAAAGAAAGAAAGAAAGAAAGAAAGAAAGAAAGAAAAGGAGAGAGAGAATGGATGATGTTTGAGAGCAGCTGAAAGGATGAACTTGAATTGAGGGTATAATCCTCCAGGAAGTCCTGTTATAATATACTGATTTATTTCTTTCCTTAAAGAGATTTCTAAGGAGAAGCAGCAAAGGTCTGTTGGATTAATACAGAATATCTGCATTTTAAAATGGACATTTRTATACAATACTCAGAAATTCAGATAGTTGCCAAAGCCTTTCACAGTAAAAAGACATGGAGACTCAACAAAAAGCTTGGCATAGCATCATACACAGAATGAAATATTACATACAGTATGGAAGCTGAGGATACATTTTTAACTTTCTAGAGAAGCCTGCAAATCTGTGAATTGGAAGAGGTCAGTTTAAGAGAAACTGGGATACGAACCAAACTTTCTGCAAGTTTTCAAACAGAGATATCACTTGGCTTTATCTCCCACAAAAAGCAGATGAGATTGAGTACATAGATATTTTACTATGGAAGTCAAATAAGGCCAGGTAGAACCCAGGGATTTTTTTCATAATTTAAGACACGGAAAAGAYGAGACAGAGCTGAGCTATGTATGACTAAAAGTGAAAGATACTCCCAAGTTGTTTTTTAAA
Source organism: Rhea americana (assembly GCF_003343005.1). Classification (NCBI taxonomy): domain Eukaryota; kingdom Metazoa; phylum Chordata; class Aves; order Rheiformes; family Rheidae; genus Rhea; species Rhea americana. Next base: position 521,984 of record NW_028186333.1, read on the forward strand.
AGCTTCCAAAAATAAACTTCAGACTCAGTCGGAGTTAATAGGGTCAGCATTTCCGTACCAGCTAGTGATACCAAGGGGGCTGAAGAACAGAAATATAGTTCTAATGTACAAAGAATGACTTGTCTCCTTAGCTATTCATAAAAAGTTGGGCATCCAGTTCTTCAGCCTTTGTGCCCGCTTACTCACAGTAGCCTTCTGCTGTGAGCAGRACAGCTCATATAGGTAGAAGCATGAGTAGCAGCAGGACAAGCAAACTCTATGAGACTACATTATTTGCCAGTCATTTAGTCTTTCCTCATACATATTTTCAGCTGCACGGTACTCCAAGCTGTGGAACCGATAGCCTCATGTTGCAAGGCTTTGGAAAAGCGGATACTAAAATAGGTTAGGAAAAATCTGACATAGCCTTCCAATCTTGTTGCAAGGAAGTTATGTGCATTGTTTCATAAATCTGGTACATGGTTTGGTCTCTTTGTAAATCTGACAGACATCATGGCTTCAGTAGAGTGCTGAAGTGTGTCAGTAGTTTCCTGTACATGTCATGGAAAYTTTAAGCCGCTTTTGTTCAAATCAAAGAACTAAGATAAAAGACACAYGAAAATAATTAATCTTCAAGCTGAAAATACTGTTCAAATAATTTAACTATTCTTGCACTTTATTCATTCCTCAGTTGTGATTTTGAATTACAACAAACTCACAAAAAGAGAATTCATTTACCAAATTTAAAGTTAMAAAAAAAGACTAAATTAAGTAGCTACTTTGCAAATGTATTTGACTTCGATTAGCATGAAAGTATATTTAGATCAAAAATAAGCAAAAATCTGAGGGGAAGATTTGAAGCCACRCTGTCACAAAACAAATGGTTCCCATCTCAGTGGTTACTGATCAGAGTCGCCAGCTCACAATACTCTGTGATCTTTCAAAAATGAATTCAGTGTTTCATTGCTTCCCTCAGTTAACAGTGTCCACACTGATGGCACCAATTAGCACCTTTGCAAAGGGAGGTGAATACTACAATTAAAATGAAAACAGAATACGCCACTAACGAATAACAGTGAGCTAAACCTTTGCCCTCTGCTATTACCCATTTCTATGTATCTTCTCATGACAGAAACCCTCTTCAATTTATTTCCAAGTGCTAAAGAACTGATATTTTCCATGAAACCTATACACAATTATATAGCCTAAAATGTGCGAGGACCATAGCTACGTTAAGCTCTCTGCATGTGAGCTATTTAACATTGGAATTCAGATGAAATCTTGTTCTGTAATAGAGCTTCATCTGAGGTGCTGGTTTAAAAAAGTRATACAATTGTTTTTTCTCCTATAAATCTCTTCAATTTGTACTTAAGTACACACTACAAATATGGGCTTTGCATTTATGCTTCTAATGGTTTTGAAGGTGATCTGACCTGCCCTTCTTACWGTTTGATATCAGGTAATTCTGGTCTCAAAGTCCTTTGGCTCGTTAATTAAATATCGTGTTGAAGTCAAATCCATTATGGGATACAGGTGGTGATGATACTTCTGTTGCGTCTTTCAACTTTCTCGTTGCTTATTTTGCTCTTGAGCCAGCTCTCTGCATCATTATGAATTCCAGTCAGTCAAAACAAGATTTGGGCTTTTTTAAATGCAGTTACCACTATGTTTATTSAGTGCATTAATGTTGACACATCTTTACAATAATTATAAGAGAAAAAGAACCGCAGAATACAAACAGGTTGATTACGCCCCTCTATACAGTAGAGGTGACCTTAATCTTGTTACAGATGTGTCCTGAAGGGAGTGAGAGAGAGCTTGCTGGTACGCGTGAGCCCCTCTGTGCCCACGTGTGGCACAGTGCACCCACCTGCAAACAACCTTCCTGACTTTGTTCATGGACTAATAATCCCCTTCTGGTTYTCCCTGAACCAGAAGAGCATCCCAGTAATAACAGAGTAAAAGTCAGTAGGGCCCCAAAGATTAGGAAGGCAAAACAGTGTTCTCCTTGCCACTGACCATTACTTTGATATGATTAATGCTGTCTCTCTCTTCACCTGTACTGGTTCTCYCCTTGCACTCAGATTTGGATGCGAGGCCAAATAAGCAAGTGAAAGACACTCTGTGGCGTTACATCCCTTTTGAACGAGATTCAGATGCAGTAGGAAGCTGCACTGAGAATTCTGAAAACACTAAATCCCTCCCTAGATACCGTAACCAAACTATTACAAATTTCCAAAAGCTGCTCTGTCTTAATATAATTAGAGCAATCTTGGTATTCTGGCTTCCTGCAACTGCTCTTTACCACTGCAAGTAACCTGTCTGAAAATTCAACTCCTTGGTAGGAAGAGAAGACTGACAGATGGTGAATAAATTCAATATTAGTTTATTTTTATAACTGGAAAATAACTTTCAGACATCCTGGTGGTCCACAGATTGTTTCCAGGTCTTTTCTATTTTAATGAAAGATAAAATATGGCTTGGATTCATGTTCAGGCAATTTAATTTTAGCCAAATTGCAAAGAAAAGTAAATGCCAGATCTTATTCTAAACTTTAACCTTCTGAGTTACTGAGACATTTATCTTATGCAAAAATTATTGCAATAATAATAATACTTCCTGGTTTAGAACTGATTTACCAGGAAATTAATATCTGGTTTTATGAACACACTAAGCAGATGGTACCTATTGTTGAAATTATCACATAAAAATACATGCTTTTGAACTTGCTTACAGTGTAATGCATTGGACGCTTTTGAAAAATTGGTGTGATTGTTTAACTTTTCTTAAAAAAWTCAAGACATTTTAAGTCTAGGGCACACAACCTAACTGTGATGAATCCATAGCTATGGTCATTTGAAAATGATGGACTTAATCACTTTAAGCCATAATGAGGAAAGAAAAGAGCCTATTAATGTAAAAATCATATACAGTTGCTAGAACTCTGGTCTATCATTAGGTTCAACAAAATCAGCGATAACCTGAAAATAAGGAATAATTTCCAAGCTGAACGGCTGTTTTAAGAGTTAAAGAATGGARTACAAACTTTTGGCCCCACTTTAGTTAACACTAAATTTACCTTTAGTTTCTGCAAAGCTTCAATTTTGTCTTCAAATAGCAGTCTTGAAGCTGTGTGATCATATTATCTGAGGCAGCAACTAGCAGAGAACTGCTGCCATCCTTGCACAATTTAAACCTCCCGTTCCACAAGCAGTCTCACTGAAATCAAAAAGGTTACTCTCTGCAAACTGCCCATGATGAAAGGGAGGGGAATAACGAGTGCTCACGTACTTTGGACTTACTTTAAGACAGACAAGTTCGTCCTCCTTCGTTGCTTTAGATTCGCTATTCTGCAGCCACTGACATCGTGCTCAGTGAAGTCAACAGAGCTCCCATTAACCTTAGGGAGTTTCAAAGCAATCCTCTAGCCCACAAAACTTTACATATAATTTAAGGASTTTGCATGAGCATATTCAGGATTAAATAGTATCCGTGCTTACAGTCTCAGCAGCAGTCYAGTAACCACATTTCAAAACATTGTTTGACTAACTTCTATTTCTAAAAGAACAGATACAGTATCTGGAGCAAGCGATCAAAAGGTGACTTGGAACTCTGTCACCCTCTCAGGYGACCAAAGACCAAGAAAAATACTTGGGTATTGGACATGTTAAGTCCACCTYTTTATTTCCATCACGTAAAGTCATGCAGAAGGTGAAAATAAACTGGAGGACAACCTCACATTTCATTTAATGAAATCTTGCCACTGGCACTAAGAAATTATCGGAGAAACTGTTGCTGAACTTAATGGGATCGTATACACACCTACAAATAATTTGGCCCTCTTTACACAGAGTAACTGTAACTCTATCAGAGATTTCTCAAACTACATGCACCTTTAGAACRTATTCTAAAACCATTTGAAACTCAAGTCAGTGGCCTGATTTTCAGAAGTRGTGGTTCTGCCAGCTATTCCTCATTGCTTTGCTGCAGAAATACGAAAGCAACTAAATGAAAATATTTGTCTGATTTAGGCAAAATAGAAAAATAAGCTATGTATGAGTCACTGAGTGCTCAGCAGAGTGGAAAATGAAAGTAACATATTAGATACCTAAATCTAAACCTAGGAGCTTAATTTTAGGCACACAGACTCAGACTCGTAAGTCCATGTCACCTAACTTCTGTCATTTAATCTCAGCTCAAGCTCCTCCTCAGCTAAATGCAAAGGGATTCAGATTCAGAAGGTCATTTAGATATATTTTGGACTCTCTCTCTAATTACCAAAACGGGAATTTAATAAGATAGGTATGCAGCTCCTAATTTAGATGTCTGAACTAACTGCCTAAAGTTGGACAAACCCAAACTGTTTGGAAAGTCTTGGCCACACTCTTTACATTAGAAAAATAAAATCACCTCGTGGTACTGTAATTATGCAAATGTAGAAAGAACCCCAGTAGACTTCTAAAACCACTGTTAATTATAATTAAGTGGAACAAAAAATGTGCCTTTCTCTCTGTTTCTAAAAATGATGTATTGCTTCCCAAAGAAAGCAGAAAATCACGATTAAATCAGTCTTTAAAGATGTGACAATTTATTACCCATCATTTTTGCACYGGTACGTTATAAGCCACCCAGCATCATTGACCTAGAAACCCGGAACGCGCAGCTGAAGCGGTGAGTGCCCGGCTGCTGCGGAGGTCAGGCGGGAGCAGCGGCAGGAACCGAGGCAGCTTTCTGATTAAAACACTCAGCTGGAGCAGCGTCAAAAATTGAACCTCCAACGTACAAATCACTACCRGAAAGTTCTTTGGTGCCTTCTTATTTTTATAGTTACGTGACCAAATACTGCACCTGGTTTACTGAAAATGGCATACTATTTCAATTTGACAGCATGTATCACAAACCACAAGCAGTAATATGTAAGAGGAGTCCAACAGGTTTTTAAATCAACCCGGCCTCTCATCAAGATAATTATTTGCAGAGACTCTTAGCTGTAAACAGTATTCTAGTCAGATACATAGAGACTGACTTCCCTGTATGCAGTGCTATCTCCAAGTTTCTGCTCTGTTTTTATTGACGTATTTGCCAGACTGGTGGGTATCTAAGAGATCGTCTGATCAGGGTCCCCCCTCTCTCTGAATTGTTTTGATTCTTCTGCAACACACTGTGGTTCACTGCCTCAGCACAAACCTGACAAGGYGCATTTTTGGTTTCTGGTTCATAGTTTTTGCTTGACTGTCCTCCAGACAGTTCCCTTTCCAGCACATGCAGCATTGAAGAGCTCCTGCTATTTAGGTTCTCTCTGTAAAAAGCAATTCTATCTTTTTTCCCAAGACCGGGTTGGTTTTCTGTGAGGCAATAGATAGAATTTGCTGCTATCATCAATCATTGTACATTTTGAAAACTTCACGCTGTCCCAAGATGTTCAGGTCTAAACATTGCCCTTTTTTCACTTTTTTTTTTAGAGGAGCTGGAGGGGGGCAGTTGAATCTATACTCAGATTCCACTAGCTTGTGTCCTTCTTAAAAATATATGTATGTGTGTGTGTGAGTGTGTGTGCGCACGCGCTGAAATACAAAATCCATTGCTAGATCAGGATTTTAGGCATGTCACAAGAGGGAATTAACCTCTGTCATCATTCAGGTCTGGAGGTACACGTTCTACTTCCCTATTTGTCCCTAAGAAAAAAACAGCTGTTGCTTTATCTCCTAAAATGGAGAAGTCCTTGAAGACCCAGAGTGATTACTGCACTAAGCAGTGAAGAGGCCTGAATGATCCTTAGCGTGTCAGGGAAAGCTTTGTCACTGACCTCAATAGCTCAGGAATTTTACATGTGATCTCTCTATTTCTTTACATAAATTGCACAAATCTCCGAGTGGATGTGTGCCCACTCAAATCAGTTGTGAAACTCCCACTGACTCCATCGTGGCCTGAATTTGACACTTTAAAAACAAAACAAAACAAAGATTCAATCTTTCCTAGTCTCTGGGCAAAGAAAAGCGAAAGAAATAGAGCAGAAAGGTGTATTTCCCTATAAACTCCTCCAGGTAAGGCACTTCAGCAAGGGTAATTTAGCACTGAAATTACATTGTCTTCTCTTGGAAATATCTGTGATCTTCACCATCTGTTTCATGTGATAAAATAAAGTTGTTGACTTGATGCTGAGTCTTCTATGTCAGAAGAAAGGCTAATTCCAATTTGCATCAAGCAGCAAATAGAAGAAGTAATTATAAATTATAATGAAAACAAGCACATGCTTTTCCACATTTTAATGAAGTGAGGGTAGCTGCGCCAGTTTACAATTTCAATCCAATTCTGATCACGCTACCTGCACTCTTCAGTTTCAGAAGAGTGAGAACACAGCAGGCAGGTACRGGAAAAGCTCTAATGAATTTCCCCACCACATAAAAATTACCCGGCAAGCAGTACAAAGATCATTCAAATGAAAACAAATATTCAGTAAAGCAGATAATTGACTGCAATCTTATTTAATAAGATGGCCCCAAACTGCCCTGCAAAAATGTCAAAGCAACTACATATAAATGTTTATCTTTGTTAGCAAAGGAAGAAAAACTTCAATATTGTTCCAGAGAACTTCTATATAGTTTTATGGGAATCTGAAGTACTTTAAAAATAATTAACTATTTTATGTTGTAGTTTCTGGTTTGAAGTTTTATTTCAGCTTTGAATCCCACCGTTTATGATCTAGAATCCTTGTTATCTTGTGAATCTGTCAGCATCAGCGTATATTTTCTGTGCTGAAAGAGGACACCAAAGTTGCAGACTCTGATAGCTAACATTTTTAAAAAGGTCTAGTAACGATTAGCTGATGATAAAAAAAACTCACATATGCACACACATACACACACACACTCACAGTCTTATGACAATGCAGAAGATTTTGCATGGTTTTTTTTCACTATTATTGATCTCCTCTAGATCTTCAGAGTTTTACTATGGTCATGGAAAGAACAGTTCAAACAAGAGTCTCAGAAACTCCCTCTAGCCTAAGAGAGAGAAGTTTTAAAATAAATGCATAAAATATTTGAAAGGGTGGGGGTTTTTGTGTTGCTGGGCTCCACTTACCATGGAAAAGTCTGGAACTCCATTCAGACAACAGAAATCCTCTGGCCAATACGCTACTACGCATCCTGGTCCAAATCCAACATATTTAGTGTTGCTCTTTTCTTAACAGTAAACATGAGCTGGACCAAGACACAAGCAGTCAGATGTTTGACCCCTGCAGTTTTGATAAGTGGAGGAGCAGAAGTAGCCAATGTCCTTTTCAACCCAAAGTGTAGGAATCAGTTAAAAGCATCAAAATATTTAGTAGGTCTCCCTCACTATGTCCATGTTATCCTTAACTTTTTTGCAGAGTCCACTAATACACATAATAAGTTATTGACAACAACTTATTTGGGGAATAATAGCTTATTCAAACTGGGCCAACTGCAAACACAAACTAGCTATAGTTTATAGTAGGTAGTTTTCTAAACAACATAAAGTAAAATGCAATCTTACAGAATGAAGAAGCCAATGTGTGTTATCCCCTTAGTAACTTCTGATCACGTAAGGATTTCACCTTCCATAATAATCAATTGCACACAGCTCTGCTGTCAGCACTGCTATTTAAAAAAGATTCTAATACAGGATTTTTGCAAGTGGGTTACTACCACGGTAGCAATTCCTCCAGGAATTCTCAAAGTGACTGCGGGCAGTGGATCCCCCTATTCCCTTTGACTAACGGAGCCAGTTACTCCCAATATTTTCCCATAGCTTCTTCCCAAAATGGATTTTCTTTCTTAAGAATGCCCATAGGTTAAGCAGGGCCACATTTGTTAACGCAGCCTCTATCTACAGGAGTGCAAAGGGATGCAGGTGAGTATATACTGCTGACCAGTGAACTCTCAGGGAACTCCCAAAATTAAGAGTTTTGGATAAGTRTATTAGGTTGGATCCTCATCTGGGCTTTGCGCTCCTTTCTTCCTTATCCCATCAACAAGCCCTCGCTCTCCCTTCCTTCACAGTTACAACCCGCTGGTACCTCAGCACACTCTGAGGCATCTGCTTTACTCTCTAGTGTAATTCCTTCTTGGATCTGCCACCTTAACGGCAAAAGGCCGACTAGGAAGCTGCTATAGGGCAGCCAGAATGTTCTCCCTTCTCAAGAAGAGCCTGGGTGGGTTATTTTTCCCTTTCGTTCACCCTCCATCTAATTTTGACATGCCAGCATATTGCTGCATTTCCCTGTCCTCTCACTTCCAGAATTTAGAACTGAACATCTATCACTTTGAGCACTGAATGACCCTTAAAATTGCAAAAGCAAAGCCCTGACAGGCCTCTCAACCAGAACAGATGCAAAGCAGAAAGGAAACAAAATCAAACCCCCACAGCTGCCCCAAATAATCCTTTTCCAAGAGCTTCTTCTTGTGCAGCCTCTCCTCTGCCACAGGGAGAAGACTCTGCCAAGGGATTTATATTTTGAGTCTGAGACCACAAGCTGCATAGTTTTGAGTTACAATTCAAGCCTGTTTTACTCACAAAGCCAAGATGATCTAYAGATTCATCCTGATGATGATAACAATGATTATTAATTCTGTTACATATGGTATTCCTGGTCCTGTTAAGCATCTCATCTAGGGAAAAAAAAGGGTCTCTTTCTGAAATAAGCTTTTCACATATTTCAAGCAGAAGGTAATCTATCATTGTAATAGCAATGAAAAACAAATGAGTGTAGCTTCTCTACTGCTGGCAATTTGAACTGAAACAACCCACCAGCAGGACCCTCATGCATCTCCTAGCTTTTGCTGAATGAGTGGCAAGGAAGAACGAGAYGTGACACAGTGCACACACAGACTCCCTAATGGACATTCATACAACAAAACTACGTCTCCATGAATACATAATAAGATTAAATAACAAGAATCTTCTTGTAACTGCTGAAAACACAAATTCAGTTCCTTCCTACTTTCTCTCACTATGAGGCAGAAAACCCATGATTACCTCCAAGCATCATAAAATTAAAARATTTAAATTTCATTCTATAGCAGCTTTTCCACTGTCAGAAATCCTAATAACAGACAGGCAGACCTCTGTGTTGGATGACACCTGCATTCAATTCTTGTCAGTGATTTATTCTGTCATCTTGAAGAAACCAGTTAAACACTTTCTGTCCTAATTCTTCCTCCTGCAAAACGCAGATACTAATCCTTAATTCCAGGTAAGTTCTTTCATCAACTGTTGCTAAAAAGTGCTATGTAATTACTCAATATTACTACTAGGCCTTTTTATGAAAAGACACATAATATAAAAGAATTAATTTTAGATGTATTGTGTCAACTCTGGACAAAAGAGATCTATTCCTTGATCTAGCTCAGCCTAACRGTCACTGGTTTGGAGTTTCAATATAAAGTATCAATAAAAAGTTTCAATATAAAGTATATTTCAATATAATGTATCACTGACACAATTTCACTTCCCTCATTAACCAAGGACATCTGCAAATAAATGGAAAAAAGTCTTTGTTTTAGGTATAAGGCTACCAGGGCCCTAGCAAGCTTTCCCATTCTCAGTATAAAAGAAACAATAAAAAGTGGACAAAAATTATCAACTCTGAACCCAGTTCTTCAATCTGAACTCTATGCCAATGCATGGAGCGGACAAATTCTAAAGCCAAGGATCTTTGTGGACGACCRGCTGCCCCTTTTCTCGGGGTGAGACTGGAACCCAGTAGACTCCAGAAGCAAATGTGCCCAAGTTTYCCCAGGTATTTCTGCTAACACATTGTCTTAATCTGTGTCATTCCTAATATTTCAGCCAGGGCACAGATGGGATCTACTGGCATTGACAAAAGTACACCTATCGAGGAGTGAATTAAAATAGCAAGAGACCTAGAAGCCATTTGGCGTGCTGCTGGTCCACCCTACAATACTGTAAAGGAAAGAAATCTGAAAAACTTTCCTTTATAAGAGAGTTAAAGGAATATGATACAGAGGCATAAAAAAGTGACAGCACAGGCTATTCCAAGGGAAGTAACATGAAATCATATCCCCAGCTGTGATAATATTAGTACAGTGACCCATGACTACATACCAGGCAAAGTGGAAGTTGTGATCCTAATGATTATGTAGAAAAAGGTGCTGAACTAGGAAAAAAAAAGGAGGAGAAGGAGAGAGAAAAGACTTTAAAGAAAATTCAAACCCACAAGATGGATAAAATATCTACCAACCCACCTGCTATTTGTTTCTGTCATAGCTGTCAGTCAGTGATTTTAGATGAGAGATTGAAAGCAATACTATATGTGTCTGCGGTAGAAACCACAAAATTGTAATTCCAGAAAGCAGTAACTTGTGGATATGAGAGAATCAAGGGAAATGTTGTTGCTGAGACCRGAAAATGGAAATAAATGGGATAATTTTCAGTTACTCCACATGCAATATTCCATAACAAGCATGTTTGAACCTGTTAAATGCTCAAAATGAGACACTTTAAAAGGGATAAAGTCATCCCAGAAACATCAACCCAAATCTTTGATGACTTTTGGAAACCATACATACATCTCCCTCACTTCAATCAGTTACTGGAGGTAAGTGGAAGGTGGGGTTGAGTGCAAGGGAAAATTAGCTTTAAAATAGCTGCATGCCCCTCTACATACCATCTACTCTATCCTCAGAATAATTTATAGCAGCTTAATGAGTCATCTAAATTTTTCTCCCTGTAATTCCCTATCAGRCAGAAAATTTCCATGCTGTAAGATATTCTAACAGGCGCCATTTATATCAGAGCCTGGAAACAAAACCAGAGTGTAATCCTTATAGCAGCTTTCTCAGTGTCATGTTAAATAGCAATATTTCTCAGGATCAAGTACACCTCATCAGTGGATTAACCGAAGGAGTGTTATTTAAACTTCTAACTCCAATATGCCAGAAGAACAGTACACTGGTCATCTTCTCACTTTACTGTGTAAAAAGATCCATCAGTAATACCTGACTTACCTTTCTTTATATAAAGACATTACAAAAAAACTTATAAGTTAGAGAGGCAATGCATCAGGGCACAATAGACAATACGGTATTTGGTACAGAATTTCCTTTCCTATATCACTGGGAAGAACTTGGGCATAGCAGAAGCTGGGCCTGGTAAACAACAGAACTCTATTATGATATAGAAATTAAGTAAAGGATATTGGAAGAGCAGGTTTATGCTTCTTTCTCCTGCCCTCCAACCATGATTAAGGGAAGAGGTTCTTTCTTTTTGTTCCTTTGATAGAGGCAGCAAAATCCTCATTCCTTAGAATCTGCACCAGAACTCTTGTTCAATTCTGCAGAGCTGATATTTTACCCTAGCAATATCCATCTTCTCTAGTTCTGTTGGAGGGTTTTCCTGTAGTCTACAATCAGGGATACTATGAATTAATTCTTAATTAAAGTCTACTTTAGATGTATTTGTTAAAACACTAATCAAACATGAAAGTTAAGCATCACCAAACAAACTTGATGATACTTGTGGATACTAAATGCATCATTTATGCAGCGCATTGTGCCCTGAGAAAGGATGAATTTCCACTCTGGTAAAAAACCTGGTAAATGTAGTATTAACAGCTATGAGCTAAATTATTACTCTATAACTAGCAGTTATTCTTATATCCCTTATCTCCTTCAAGCACTTCTTATCTCAAAGAAAAGGAGGAAAAGCGCAGATCAGTTACTGCCAAAGTGGCAAGGAAATCAGAGGTGACTCCTGGCTGTGGGGGCAGCGGCAGAAAGAGGGCAAGGGAGGAGACCTGAGCCATGAGCAGAACTAGAGGAAACAGGTATGGGAGACCCTGAAGAAAGAAGGGACTCATGGGGCAGCATTTCTTCACCACTCCCATCACAGAAGAACAAAGTTTATGGAACAGTCACAGCACCTCACAAGGGAGAAGTATTGGACAACTCAGCCATGTGCAGAAGAGGGGTCACAAATCACACACAAAGAAATGGTCTCAGGYCATTGAAAGTCTCAGAGCTAGGGACAGCCCAAAGAGTCTAATATTTATATTCAGGAGATAGCATCTAACTTTCMTGTATCACTTTGCCATCTAACTGAGGAGCACCGACTTCACATCTAGACTCATTGATTTCAGTGATTTCAAAATATTACCCTTAATATTTTAAATACATCGATTACACAGACGGATGGATTCAGAGATGAGACAGGACCTCTATGACAGTCTGCTCTGACCTCCTGTGTTACATCGTCATAGACATATCCTGCACTCCTGCGTGAAGCAAAGTACAACTTTTAGGAAAAAAAAAAAATCAGTTTAAACTGTTATATTTCCTCCAAGGAAAAATTTCTTTAGGATGATTTCTATGCCACTTTTGTGAGGGTAAGAAATGTTTCARTGTCAGCAAAGCATTCACAGTGTGACCCCAGAAATATGAGCTATTAAACTTCACAGTTCCACACTTCTTTGTTGATTAATTGTTGGGTCAAGGGTATTTATTTTTAATATAAGCACACAAGATAGATGTCATTTTAATCATTTAAAATTAATCATGTTCTAGGGCTGAAGAGATCTTGCAGAGGTAATTAACATTATAAGACCCAAATGACAATGCCTGAGGGTATAATAGCAAACAATGTACAAGAACTGCCATAATGCACAGCCAAAACAATGCTATAGTCTAGAATATAGTTTCCATGAAAGTGTACAAGACTAGTACTTTTACATGCAGTCTTCACTGGGGAGTGGATAAATAGAAAAGATAATGTAACTCAACTATCTCTAAAAATATGCTTTTAATAAGCCTAAATAGGTCCAGCATCTGCTAACAAATATTTTTACTAATGTGCAACTATTTCCACCCAACCACCTGCTTTTGGAATGGCAATGCATTTTTCATCACACTGAAGATGGTCTCTAGGCCACTTGCTGGTCTGCAGCAACTTAAAGCTTGGAGCCTCTAAAGTTGTTTAACTGRCAGCAGCACAAATATAAAATAAATGAATGGACAATATTAGCAGTTAAAATATGTGTAACTAAATAACAAAAAAAACTTATTTTTCCAAAGGGGTTATTTTAAACTCCTTTTTGTATCACACTATTTTGCTTAGCCTCTATATTAGTTCATGTTTAAGGGAAAACGGTGAAAAGCTGATCAGTGAGCATTTTATTAACAAATGCAAAATCTTTTCCCCCGGCTATCAGCAGGAACATTCTCTGTATACCCTTGCAATGAACTTATTTGCCTGAGATTGTCATCGATGATGAAACGTTGCTGATAGCGTGTTTTCTGAGTCCCATCATCCTCACAAGCAAGAACAGAATCAGAAATGCTGGGGAAAATAGGATATGCATACACAAAAGACTGTGCATTAAAATGTCTGAGCTGAAACACAGAATATTACTTTCAGAGAAATAATTTTATATTTTATTTTAGGATTCTAGGAGAAGCTTTTGGCTTTTTTGTTACCACCTTTAAGTAAAGTAAATTCTTCATTGAAAGCTGAAGACAAAAAAGGATGGAAGGATTCTGCCAAATCCAGTGGAAAAAAAGCAGAGAAACAGAAGGCCAATGCTTAAATCTTGTTCATAAAAGACTCAGCAGAGCCAATGAAGACTCATCCAAATACATTCCCTCATGGCCCAAGATACACATCTCACATTCAGAGAGAGCATCTTTCTCCTCCTTGCCAGACAGTCTGCTATCACAGACTTTAAACAACCAATCTGGCCTGGTGCAGTAAAAAGAAAGAGCAAGGCTAGAGATTACCAGAGGCACCGACAGAACAAGGCAAGTACAGAAAAACTGCAGATGCTGGAACAGCAGCTGCAAAATGATGTGCAAAAAATATTCTGTCAATACAGAAGAGCATAATGACTCGGAAAATTCAGGAGCCCTTTCTAGTTATATCACAGATTTCTGATGAAACCATGAGCAATTATCAGACATGTCCCTGCACCTCAGGCTCGCATCAGTAAGATGGGGATAATACTTTCCTACTCCTTGCTCTTTGTAGAGGCGAATGTCTATTAGCATGTTTGCTATATACAAGGAGGCCAAGCCAGATGCTATCTTCAAATGTCTTTGTACTACAATATTACAATAATCAAGTGCAAAAGACATGTGAAGTTTCAAAATTAAATAAGCTTTCTCATAAGATGATAACTGAAATAACCTTGCAGCTATGGGTAGAACAGTCTCCTTTATTAATGTGATTTTCTGCATAAAAGCTTAAGTTGTCCAATGCCATTCCATGATTTTTAAAGTAGAATTGCAAAGCCATACAGATTGCAAATATATAGGAATATTCATGTTCTGTGAATTCCTGCTGTCTACAAGAAGATAGGAATCCAGTTGCTTCTGCAAATTCAGTAATCAGACCAAATGAATACCTAAGAAGCAAGCCACTGTTGAATCAGTACTCTGCCTGAATTAATTTTGCAACACACTGATTATCTAGCTGACTGCACAGTCAATAGTGCAGTTGAGTACAGATGAGTGTACTCTAAAATTTGATAAAGAACAGACTCTATTATTTTACTTCTTTTGTCATGGATATTGGGAAAAGAGAGATTTTACGTGACAGTCTTTGGCCAGATTAGTCCCTCTGTGAACACTGTATGCATACAAAATAAGGTTGTTTTCTTACTCTCTTGTAATTTTGTAATAGCTGTTTTTAAAGGAAAAACAACAAAAGAATTACTCATTTCCAAAAGCAAAGCAAAACTGCAGATGGTTAAGAATATTTCTGTAGATCACRGAGCCAAATGTTAAAATTAATGCTACTAGAGCACTGGTAGGGAGTAGGGATACTATCTGCAGTCTTTTTTTCAGGAAGACATGTTGCATGTCTCTCTGTCCCTGAGATCTGGATTCAGCATTACTGCAGAAAAAGATAAAAGCCTACCCTAATGATTTAGTCAGCTCTCAAACAGCAAGACTTTCTCAGTTAAAACTATTTTGAGGTCACTCTGTGTGACTCAGTATTCTGACTCACTGAGAAGCAAATCAGCCAGTGAGTAAATACGATTCAGCCAGTCTCAGCATTTTTTACCTACACGTGGCTGATATGAATCTGGAGAATATTCTCCTGAAAAAAAAAAAAAAAAAAAAAAAAATTCTCTTCGCCTCCTTGTTTGACTTCTTATTAAACAGAGCTGACATGCCTGAGAATATACAGCCAGGAAAGACTCTCCCATCTGTACCTCACCTAGGAGATCTTGATTGCCCATTTCATATCACTATGATCACATGAAAGTCCAAAGGAGTTCAGATATGATGCATATTTAAGTGTATGTAATTTTAGATGAGTCTTAAATAAGAGTTAAAAAAATAATAAGGCAATTTTAAAGAAGCTGAAATAAAAATAATTAGGAGATTGCTGATTAGAAACAAAGTAAATCAAACCTGCCACCAGGGAATGGGGGGAAGGAGAAGCAGTTGGGCTTTTTTTTTTTTTTTTTTTCAATCCTTGTTCAATAAGTTAAAACAAAGAACCCCTTGATATATAAGAATTTCTTAAAACAAGTGATAAAGCTGCTTACCACATGCCATTTTATGTGGACACATTGCTGCCACATCAAAAAGTCTACAGGCTTGTGAAAGGAAGGTAGCCAGGTGTTTTTTGCCTGCAGCTATCTCCCACAGGTAAAGCATATGGAAAGGCTGGCTAACAGGGGACCTGGGAAACAACTTTCAAGTCAAAGTTAAAGAGACTGAACTAATCCCTCCTGATTTCCCCTTGCTGTGTGAAATTATGCAGTGGCAAGCAGATTCCAAATTTTATAATGCCCAGGATGTTAGTATTACACTCTTGATACATTATATTATGTGGTAGAAAAAAAAAACCTTCATATAAACAGAAACTGATCTATTTTCCAGGAACTGAATAGTTAAATTGATACATGCTTCACAAAATTCTACTGGTTCTTCCTCTTTTGTTGTAAGATTATTTCTTAAATGTAAGAGCTAAAATTTTGATTCAGTTATTTTTCTTTATGATAATCTAAAATGCACTAATACAAAAAAATCTAAGATGCACTAATACAAAAAAATAGCATTTTTGTGCTACAGATCTTCCTCTTTATTGAGCAGTTGGTGGAAATTTTTACTACCTGATCATCATTTCCAGTCCTAGCTTGTTGAGTTGAATCATAACACCATGGAGAAATGGACCTGACTGCATCTGAAAAGTTCCAGAACCTTCTAACTGTTTTGCTAGCTGCTAGATATAAACGTATGTTTGTACCCTGGAAAACACAAAGGAGCAAGGAAGATCTCAGCATGCATTGACTGATAGATGACTGCCAGGATTCAAAAATGCAGAGGATTTTTTCTGTCTCTTTGACAGAAAGAAAGGGAAGAAGGAGGAAAAAAAAAAAAAAAAAAAGATTTCACCACCTCCTTGAATTTTGACATTGCTCAGTGTCACAGGCTTTCTTGCTCTCTTGGTGCTTTTACTTCTCAGCTTTGACTGCTATGCAGAAGCGGGAAAAGAGTGGCCTACGTGAGCAGATCACTTGTGTTCCCTGTCCCATGAACTTGCCTGAAGTTTTCCCGTTCTCTTTTTACATGAAACTGAGATCATTTTCACTGAAGACATCATCAGTGATCCCATGAGAGCATGCAAGCCAGGGCACTCACCTAAAATGCAGAGAAAAAGGTTCATCAGTGATCTAGTTCAGAGTGGGTGAAAAATCAAACTCATTTTGTCATGTTTTATGCCACTATCCAGTCTGTTAGAAGATTGGATTGACCATGGTTAGTGCTCTTCTGTTCTGAACAGAAAATCTGCAAGAGACTTAGAACCTCTGCAAGACAAATTGATTCAAAAATAGTATGATCTTAYAAGATAACATGCATTTATCAAACAAAATCCATTTCATTAATCACAACAAAATTCCCATCTGTGTGCCAGCAAGGGCTTAGTGCGTTGGATTTAGTAGTGCATGAAAAACACAGTTCAGGCAGGCTCTCAGAAACTTTGGAAAGCTATTACATATCTAAGCTTGCAATATTTTCTCTTAAATACTGCCTTCATGCAAATGCTCAATACCTCTGCATCACTTCCCTCTTTCTTTGAGATACTTACCAAAGGAYGTAGAATAAGAGGAAAAAAGAAAAGAATGGGAGAATAATAAATGTTACATGATTTTATATACTCAAGTAAAATATGGGGGGAAAAATGTATTCATTAAAGCACCCAAGTCCTGTTTAAAAAACGCTATTAAAAATGCATCTGAATCTGGACAACATTTAGAGCATCTGGTCATAGGCTTTTGTTCTTAGATTATCCTATCCTTAGATTAACCTAGACTTTGCTATTGGTACCAATATCAACTTTCTCATTGACCAGCTCTACTGATCTGAATAGAAGTAACTACTGATTTAAACTATCTGATTAGAATCAGGGTGTTTTTAAACCACAAAACTGCAGGTAAATATTAGGAAATAAATTTGAAAAATTGTGATTTTTACATTTCCATCAGAATGTTGTAGTGATTCTAAATCTGATCTATTTAATTTGTCATTACATATGCCATGATAATTATGTGATGTGATTAAGTGGCCAGTCCAGCTATCAAGTCATATTTGGACCTCAGATAAAATCGCTGTGCTCCTTGCTTTTTCCTGCTTTACCTTTTAATGGTAATTAATATTTCTAAACATCTTTGAAAAGAAAAATGGAAATTCTTAAATAAATACTTGGCAGGTAAGACAACGGGGGATTATAGATACCTTACACCTTAAAACAAATAAAAAAGAACTCCGAAATATAACCCTGTATCATTATGGTCTTCGTTTACTCCATTTGGGATACAAGTTTCTAGGACAAAAATGAAAGGATTTCTAATGTCTTTTATTAAGTTGAAGTTGGCAGTAGAAGAGATACTATGATTACAATCTATCTTTTAATAAGAATAGATTTGTATAATTCACAGTGCTTGATGAATTAAAAGAATTAAGCAAAATTCACTGCTAACAACATGCTTATCTATTATCTACACTTGCAGTTAGAACAAACTCGTATCTGAATTCGTATCAAGAGACTTCAAACCACAGACACCTGTCTGTCAGGTTTTAACTATTTTAATGTCTTCCTATCCATCTCCCTCTTCAACTAGTGAACAACCTAGTTGTTTCACAGAAGATTTTACAGAGTGTATCATTTTGATTTTAGACACTCCGCTGACTGAAAGCTTTTATTCACCCATACAAAATGAATAATCTCTGTAGACTTAGAAAAATACATTTAGATTAAATAAAACTTAAAATCAGAATAATGTTGCTATTTTAAACACTTGATTTAAAARCAAAATAAAATAGATTGCAAAATGCTGAGCATTCCGGGATTTTGTTAGTTTAAAATATGTTTTACAAATGAAAGAAGAGCCTTGTTGTATTGCTCAAAGTCTAATAAGACTATTTCAGGAATATTCAACAGGTATAAGGATGACAGCATCTGGCACAAGAGAGCAATASTTACTGCATATACTACATACTGCTCTCTAGCATCCTCAGAACACTTTAAGATTCTGTTTTCCTATYATCCCCATTTCACAGACATAGGGAGAAATAAGGCATAGAAGGATTTGAGACACTGAATCAACATCAGAGTTGGGAACATCTGTCTTGTAAAAATGTGTCTTGACCAAAGGCCTACCACTACCAGTATATTCCAGCCTATGCAATGGAATAAAACATCACGTAAACACAATTACCATCTTGTTCTGTTTTACGTAAGTACTACCATGATTTTTAAAACTAGAAGAATAACTTCATCTTTTTAAGCTAACAACTTTCCTGTAGGTTAAACATAAACAGACGTCTGTCTATCAGGTTTTAAGTATTTAAAACCTCTTCGTATCTTTCTCCCTCTTCAACTAATGAGCAACTCAGCTGTTCCACTGCAGACTTTGCAGAGTGCTGCACTTGGATTTTAGACTTCCATATTTTGCTAACCGCAGTGTTTAGTGCCCTGCCCCACGACTGACAATGAAATGAGTCAGCATGCCTACTTTGTCCTTCTGTTGCTGTGACATACTGGATATGACTCATAAGCTTCCGCTTTGTCCCATAGAGGTAACATTACATCCAGTGCAGGTGTTTTSTTATCACCCAAGTCTGAGATCTGGCAAGTCAGCTTCTTCATGCAACCCTGTACAAACAAGGCCTTAGGTTTTTCCTATGTATGGACACTGCTTCTAAACAGTGGAGAATGCTTAAAGAACATATAATTTTTAAAGTATATTGAGTCTATGAATGAGTAAGTTTAACAACACCTCTTATTATTTAATCAAGAAGGGTCTTCTCTCTTCTTCACAAAATTGAAATGTCTCAGTCTTCTGAAATGTCTCTTTAAAATGAAGAAGATAATATTTGTCTGTAACAAACRGCTGCTGAGAGCATAACTGGCTACTTTCAAAGCCCTTAATAAAAATAGCACCACTAGATTCTGTAGAACTGCTAAATGAATAAAACCTTGAAAACTAGTATCARTGGGATAAACTTTCTTCACCCTGACCAATATGGGACTAAGTCAGCCGAGCTGCATGTATGCTTGCATGCATGTACACTGTACCTGAAGGAATTTCTAATGTTTGCAAAGTATCTGAAATATGATCATAACTTAATATTTAATACTGTTTTCAATATTAACCAAATTAAATTCTAGTATAAAGAATATTTCACTGTTAGAACCAATGGAACTGCCTTCTTTCACACTGCTATAAAATATATGTTAGACTACAGAATATTACTGTGCACAGAGTACTTTGATAAAGTCAGAAGACTAGTTTTAATTCTTTTCACTTTAAATTAATTAACTGTAGACAATCCATAGGAGCCCTGATTCTGATCTCATAATGGTATAAATCAGAAWTTATTCTATTCAAGTCATGGAGCTGCTGTAAAACCATAATAAGTTAGATAAGAATCAAGACCACTTATAGAATCATAGAATCAGTAAGGTTGGAAGGGACCTCTGGAGATCATCCACTCCAACTCTGCGGCTCAGCTGGGTCACCTAGAGCATGGTAGACAGGCTTGCATCCAGGCGGGCCTTGAAGATCTCCAGAGGAGACTCCACAACCTCTCTGGGCAACCTGGTCCAGTGCTCCGTCACTCTCACAGGGAAGAAATTCCCCCTCACGGTCAGGCAGAACTGCCTGTGGTTCAGTTTCTGCCCATTGCCTCTTGTCCTGTCACAGGGGACRACTGAAAAGAGTTTGTCCCCATCCCCTTGACACCCTCCCTTCAGGTACTTGTACACATTGATAAGATCCCCCCTCAGTCTTCTCTTCCCCAGGCTGAAGAGGCCCAGCTCTTGCAGCCGTTCCTCATAGGACAGGTGCTCCAGCCCTCTGATCATCTTTGTAGCCCTATGCTGGACTCTCTCCAGTAGCTGCATGTCTCTCTTGTCCTGGGGAGCCCAGAACTGAACACAGGACTCGAGATGAGGCCTCCCCAGGGCTGAGTAGAGGGGCAGGATCACCTCCCTCCACCTGCTGCCAACACTCTTCCCAATGCACCCCAGCAGACCATTGGCTTTCTTGGCCACAGGGGCACATTGCTGGCTCATGGTCAGTCTGTCATCCACCAGCACTCCCAGGTCCTTCTCTGCAGAGCTGCTCTCCACAAGGTCAGCCCCCAGCTTGTACTGGTGCCTAGGGTTATTYCTCCCTAGGTGCAGGACCCTGCAGTTGCCCTTGTTGAACCTTGTGAGGTTCCTCTCTGCCCAGCTCTCCAGCCTGTCCAGGTCTCTCTGAATGGCAGCACAGCCCTCAGGTGTGTCAGSCACTCCTCCCAGCTTGGTATCATCAGCAAACTTGCTGAGGAGGCACTCTGTCCCCTCAGCCAGGTCATTCATGAAGCTGAACAGGATGGGAGCCAGTACTGAGCCCTGGGGGATGCCACTAGCCACAGGTATTATTACAGGAGAGGTTGTTTTCAGCTTTCTAAGTTGACATCTTACAGCATTTAATAAATAGAGGCAAACTGTTCTTCTGATTGTTTCCATATTAGAAATTTTGGTAAAGACACATTCTCATTAGTTCAGGGATAGAACTAATATGTGTTAGGGAAAGGAACAAAGGAGGCCTGAACGAGACATCGCCAAATAAAATCAATGTAGGAAACTACTCTGGGGCATGGGGATTCTGGTGTTGAAGTAGAAAGTAAACCTCTTAGACGACGGGAGCTCTGGAAAGCAAACACTGTGCAATAACTTGTGCAAATGTAGATATTTAACCTGCTGTTCCTAAAAGCGACTCAGAGATTCATGCAGAGCAGAGCTGTCAAGTGACCACTGATGACATTAAACACTTCTCTGCAAAGAACATTGCTGCTATGGGTAGATAAAAGAATTAGCAAGGCTGCAATAGCATCATCTAGCAACTCTCAGCATATTAAATTTCAGTTACTACATCACTGAAGCTCCTGAAAGTGGTAGTGTGCTTTACATATGGCCACAGTAACTAAGTTATCTCTCTCTTGTGTATTTGCTTCAGTGAACCACAAAAATAAATAGGCTAGAAATTATAGGATAGTAAAATGCAACGATCTTGCTTTCACTTAAATCAATGAGAACAGATGTCCTAGAGGTACTTTGTAATATACAGCCTCAATTCTAGCTTCTTAACTCCAGACTTTTCCCAGTAAAAGATAAGAAACAAGAACCCCAATGTAAATGAAAAATTTCATGTTTAACAAAACAAATGGTAACTGTTTTGTCATGACTGCTTAGATTTTCCTGTGCCGAATAATACCCTAGGTCAAAACAGTTCCTGTCTTTCTCCTGTGTGGATTCTCTGATGTTTAATGAGGGTAAATGTACACTGCAGCCTTTCCTCCAGCTCAGAGACTAACACAGTCTGTTTCTTCTACCCAAGATCATATTCTCATGAAACTTGTAGGAATTTAATATCTTTAAAACATCTCCACTACTGTCAGATTAGGTTGAAATTGAGGAATAGGTTCATAAATTTTTAGAGTCAGGAAGAAAGGCAAATAAACTGTATGATCAATACAGACACTTCCATTTCAGGGCTCCATACTGAACTCGTCTTAGCCCACTTGCTCACAGCACAAACACACTGAATTTTTCCCAAGTACTTTTTCTAAATACCCAGATAAACTCACTCCCTTTTTATCAGTCACTACAGATTTATGTGCTCATGTGCCTTAAAGCACATGCCCACTTGACATCATTCTCGTTTCTCATTGAAACAGGAGTGTTACAGCTCCAGTACATGTTGCTCATACCTTTGATAAGAAGGCAAATACTGGCCACTGAGAGAATCTGAAAATATTACAGAAACAATTTTCTCAGAATACTGAGTAAAATGCCATAATCTGTAAATCAAACAACTGCTATTTTTTTTTAATCTGCAATTTTTTTTATCAATTATTTTGATCTTGCGGTTTGTTTAATTGAGTAACAATTCACATCAAGATGATGCTGAATGCACCAAAGAAGTGCTTTAGTGTGGATCAGGAGTGAGCTTTTCAGGCAAATCTCCCACTTCCCCATGTACCACATTTTGGTTGGTATCACAGAGTGGTCTCAGAGAGCACCTGGATTCCTTTCAGATGAAACTAGACCATGAGCTGGAAGTCTAGGAGCCCTCCCAGTGCACTCTCATCACTGATGGGAGTGCAGTCCCTAGGACCAGACTGAGCCACTCTGACTTAAGACTTCTGAGACATGGATAGCATAAATGCCAGCTCCTCAAGACCAACCCTTTGGCTCTACASACCTGCTCCTATTGCACTACTCCACCTGGGTATTGTTCAGAGTCTCAGTTGGACTTACTCTGGACAGGAGTATGGACAAACAACTTCAGATAGTTGACCTTAATTTGGGTTAAAATAACTATCTGCGTAGGCAGGCAACAAGTTTTGCAGTGTTTCATTTTTATAACCACCTCTGCCAGGAATGGAGTTTATCAGGAACCCACTGAGTATTTTCTGCAATTGCTTACAGAAGACTACAAAGCCTCTTTCACTGAATGAAATTAATTTTGGATCAAGCCTTTAAAACTTAAGAGCAAACAAGCATCAGCTTGTGCATACAAAGTCCTACAGAGGCCAGACAGTTCAGCCATACAATCACACTGATGACTTCTCTGACAGATTTGATGCTTCTACAATAGCTTGTTTTTGATTAGTGGGACTAGACACTATAGCCCACAGACAAAGGGAGCTGTTATAATTAGGCAGGGGCAAATCATTAGCTTTTCAACGCTCTAATTGTAATCTTCGTACAGTACTGTTTCAGCTCTCAGTATACTTTCACAGGCATGAGATACTGGAATTTTAATGCCTAATAAATTCTGTGAAATGTAGTGGTGCTCTGCAACGTGCGAGCTTTAGACAGACTATGTATTCAGATTGGCTGGCCATTTCCCACCAGTCAGGCAGACCRCACAGAGAAGCGGGTGCCATGCCGGCCGACCCAAATAATTGAGGACAGAATAGCCAGAGACCTTCACAGTTTGAGCAGCCTACCTTAACTGCACATGACAACAGACTGCAGTGGCCTCCTCAGGCAACCGCTACAGTATGAAGCCACTATTGAAACTAGTATAACCCTGTGAGATCCCCAACTACGAAGCCATGCCCATTGCCGAATGCTGCTGATACTGATGCTAAAATTCTGCACCAGTTTAAACATAGCACAGCCTCCTGAACTTACGTGGTATGTGAGGTGCAAACAAGTTTAGGGTTTGGCCCTGCTGTAGTGACTTCCCTAATGATAATGCAATAAATTTAACTGAGCATACCTCCTCTCCTCAGGTATGATAAGGCATTCAGAATAATCACCTTATTTTCTTTCAAATAATTATCTTAAGTCTGTGTACTCCCTTCTATTTACAGAGACAAGATTAACTTTTAAGTCTACTTCTAACCCATGCAAAATTGTTCACTTAAGTCCATGAATACATGGAGAAGGTTTTACAGC
Organism: Rhea americana; assembly: GCF_003343005.1. Lineage (NCBI taxonomy): Eukaryota > Metazoa > Chordata > Aves > Rheiformes > Rheidae > Rhea > Rhea americana. The sequence continues at coordinate 545,909 of NW_028186333.1, forward strand.
TCTCTGTACCTTCTGCTTTAATATCGAAACAAGACTGATGCAGTATGCCTCCTTGTGAAACAGCAATATCAGCCAAATATGCAAAAATGCTCACTCTTGGAAAACGTAATAATTTGAATGCAGTTTCCAGCCCCCACCAATTTCCTCTGCATTCCTCAGTAATATGGAAAATGAAGCCTTTTCTTGATATTACTGTAGATCCTTCTTCACATAAACTCTTATCATTTATCACGGGTGAAAGATGCACACACAGGAAAAGATAATGCAAATACTGAAATGCGGTCAGTTAAAATGTCTGAGAGARCTTGCTTCAGGATGATGAAAAAGCCTCTCCTGTATTGATACTTAAGTGGTAATTTTCTAACTGGAACCAGAACAATATTTTTAATCCTTGCTTGAGGGATCAAATTTGATCTCCTGCAGCCAACCTTACTAGGGTTGTATCTATCAGAGCRTTTCTCATGAGAAAGCTAAAAGTCCAGAGCTCCCAAATATTCATTTCTTTGCCTTTTTGCAGAAATTCAGGGAGCTAGGGCAATCTTTTCTAGCTCAAGGGAGCACAAAAAATTATTAGAAGACTAAGAGAAATGAAAGATCTCYTGATATACATTCCATGACTTTCTTCAGTACTGTGAGATTTCAATAACAGRACTTCAAATTTGGCTCTGTCATAAGCTTACACACTGCTTAGCATTAATACATTTTCTTACATCTCAGATTCAGTTCTATCCAGTAACATCACAGCAGTAGTTCAGGTGGTGGGGCTGTTTCCACTACAAATTCCCTATTTTACCAGARTTAAAACTCAAATATTTTCAATCCCATAAGCTTGTAACTTATTCTACAAGCTGWCAAGTTAAATGCAATATATATTTTTCCTCTCACAAAATTTAATTTAAATTAGTTCAGTCATTTTCTTTTTTTTTTTTTTTAATAGAAGCTAGAGAAGGGCATGAAAGGAACACTTGACAATTACTAAGAAAATACGTGTTCTCAGAGAAGCTAAACAAATCACAGCATTTATTTTACTGGCTGCTAGTTTACTGCAATACTCTTTTAAATATATCAGTGAAAATGTGAAATAAGTAATATTTTTGCTTTGCACAACTATTACTAAACATTTACATTAAACATCACTCAAAATTCCCTGAAGAGGTAAAACATAGGAATTTTAACATCTTAATGCAGCTTCAGTATATGTAAAGTATCTGCCAAACACATGGGCAAATATACCAGTAATTCCACTGATCTAAGGGAAGCGTGATAAAACATACATCTATAGCACACATTGCAAATGAGATGTTCACAGCGGCCTGGTGTTCAAACCCCTTTGTATTTTAACACATAAATACCCTAAAATTGGGACCAAGTAATGCTGGAGTAGCTCACATTCCATGTGAAAAGAAAAGAGCCAAAGAGGAAGGGAGACAACAGAAAGGGAGCTTGCTGCCTAAGAAGACCACCAGAAAGGTGGGCTTTGCTCCCCAAAGAGTGAACTAACCCCAGGGAGAATACAGAGAACCCAACAGAGGCCAAGGCCATTTCAGGGACATGGAAGTCTTCCTCCATTCTTGTTAATTCTGAAGTTATGAGATTAGTATTTTCTCAATTTTTTCCAAGCTGCAGACTATTCATGCTGCGGAGAGACACAATTTTTTTTTTTTTCTGTTGGTATTTAAAGAAGATGGGGAAAATATACAAAACACTTGATCCATTGACCACTGAATAGGCCATGAGAGGTCAAAAGTGGCTTGTTACTCAGGATGTGGAAGATGCATTTTGTCATACCTAGATAACTGATTTTTTAGATTACAGATATCATGTTTTCATATCAACCTTACCAACTGCAACAGAGAAAACCTGTACAGTCTCATAACAGATACATACCATTTCTTCCTCTCTTTTCATTCATTCTTCATGTTCCTCAAATATAGAAATCAAAGCATCCTCAGTATGTCCAGTACTTAATAAAAGGGATGACAAAACAAAAATAAAGAATAAAAAATAAATCAAAGAAAAGACACTATTAGAGGTACCTTACCCCTTGAAATAGCCAAGCTATCTATCCTCATTCTTATGAAAAGAAATGTTATGATTAACACACCATTTGTGATACTGCAATGGAAACCCATCACTTAATTCTTAACTCTGTGACACATGCAGAGTGTCAAATAATGGAACACACTGAATTTGAGAACAGCATTAGTCATCCCTGCCTCTGATTTTTCTAATCTTTCCCTGCTAAAGCTTTTTTAACACAGAAATTCTCTCTCAGTTCTCTTAGAAGATAATCAAATCATTAAAATTCTCTTTCAAAACTCCAGTCTCATTACATCTATACCTGATATTTTGTCTCTTTGCACTATTTCTAAATCCAGCACCATTAACACGCCAAACTGACTATCAAGATATCTAAAAGCACRCGGGAAATTGTTTTTGAAGCTTGGGGAATGGGGCTATATTTCAGAAAAACTTGCAAGCACTTCACTGAAATAGTATTTGGCATCATCAAAACATGAAACTTCAAAGAGTGTGCTATGTATAAAGAGCACAGCAAGAATGCTGCACTGAAAAATTAATGAAAGTGAAACAGATTGTTTTATTTCTAATTAGGAACAGTAGTTGACTAAGACAGGAAGGTTTCACTGTTTTATTTCTAATTAGGAACAGTAGTTGACTAAGACAGGAAGGTTTCACTGAAGATTCACTACAGAGAATTCTCCGACATTGCTCTTCTTGGAGGTATTCTAAGATCAAGGCTGCAATACCTTGGACACGAATAGAACAGGAAAAGAGGAAAGAAAAGGGAGATATTGGTGGCGTTTCACACAAAATGCTGACCTAAATTCCAAAAGAAAATCAGGCCTGCTTGGGTTATTAAATCATTGCCTGATGACAGAACAGTATTATAAATACTATTAAGGCACATGGAATATAGTCATTCAGTTCAGATTTAACTAATTTTTTTGTATTCTGTGGGAAACAAAGCTTGCTATAGACTGATAATATGTTTTGTTGAAGGTTTTGCCCTGGGATTTTGGCTGAGGTGAATTCACTACAAAGAGGGAAAAGGGATTCCAACTCTTCTGGCCAAGACCTGTAGATGAAGTAGCTTTCCATAAGCAAGCTCCAGGAGTAAAGCCAGCTGGAGTAATTTAACATTGGAGATGCACAGCATAGACGATGACACCTAAGGTAGTCATTCAAGTCTTCCCATCTATGACACAAATAGGCACAATTCATTAGAGCTAACCTAGATGTAGTAGGAAGAGGATGAGATAAATGCTTGTCATGCCAAGGTCTATCGTGGCTAGCTAAAATGTAGAATCTGCATCAGTCTATGCAGATTAATACCATTCCTGGTCTTCACAAAAATGAGATCACTCYGCATGCTGCAAAGATGCTTCATGTAATATTCTCTGCAAACAGCCCTCTCTAATACAGTCACAGTTGTTTCTCATCTCATTGTTCTGAGGGTCTGAAAAAAAAGCCCACTGAATTTCTCTGAAAACCCTCCCCTGGGTTTCAGAAGTAACAGGATGGAGCTCTTAATCATCMGCTCTGGAATATAGTGAAGAAGAAGAAACCATGCACAGAGATGTGACAGTTATCAGCTATCTAGCTTCTTCCCCAGCTCAAGATATTCTTCAGTGGAAAAGAAATCCATTTGTATTTATCCAGTTCTTCCAACCAAGGATATCAGTGCATGAGTTTACCACAGACAAGCAAACTAGAGAGGTTAGTTAAGACATAGGTATCTAGMAAATCAATAGCGTAGTCAGAAGTCTAACTCGAGAAATATCACATTTCATTTCTCGTGACCACTGATTTATAGCGTCATAGGCAATCACCACATAGCTTCTGAAACTACATGAAAATATGTGTTCTGAGGGATGACTATCAAGCTATTATAATCCAGACACATGAATCAAGAAACTGGGCTTGTCTTCCTACTTCTGCCTCTAACTATGGGTTACATTATAGTCCTCCCTCTATATTTTTATTTCTCCATCTGCAGGATGGTGACTTCCTTCCGCCCCAGCCAACACTGCTTAATTTACAACTGCAAAGTGATTTGGGATCTTTGTGTAAAAGTATACAGAAACATAAAATACTCTTGTTTTTAAGCTTATCATTACCATGGAACAAAATAATCATACTGAGAATGCGTGTATTATTCTAATCTTGACTGCTTTAACATTCTGTTGTACTTCCATTTTAGGGTCTTCGTGGGATTTATCATATTTTCTATTTATAAGGCTGTGCTTACAGTATAGTAGCAAYGCGAGATAATAAACCCGTTACAATTATTATGGAAAAAGGGAAAAGATTAAATCTGCCTGTTCATTTTATATCTTGGCAAAGAAGGAGAAAACAAAGAAAGAAACTGCAAGGCTCTTCAGTTCTTTCTGTTGGGTAGATGCCTCTTGTGGAAAGGCAGATTTTGAGTGCTCATCCCTACTAAACTGAAGCCATGTCATTGCAATCACCATGTTAAGTCCTAAGAAGGGAAAAATAAGAGAAAGTTTAACAAAACGACAATTTAAATTTAGTCAAATATTTCCTTTGWTTTTGAAGCCAAGAAGTTTCTGAAGTTTATTTCTCTTTCCTTCACTGAAGTGAATTTAGAGCTCAGACAWGCTGACTGGAATGGAAGAATAATCAGTCAGAAAGAACAAATAAATTTTGTGTCTGCCTCTGTTAGTGGGGAAAATAATTGAAAGCATGACTGCTTATGCGGTTCCTCTACAACTTCAAAAGTGTACAAAATCACAGAAAAGGGAATGCCATCTGTTTGCTGTTAGGGTCATGTCTTTTATTTTCCTATTTAAACTCCCACTGAAAGCAATGAGAAGTTTTCKGTCCTTCATAATGAAAATGACATAACTCTGTTTTCTCTCCTATATTTGGGTTACAGAAGGTTTTATTACGAGTCTTCCTCTCCTCTCGAGCAAGTTTAAGTCTTTGTTAATTAATACTTTGGAAGATTATCTCTAAAATGGAACAGAAGCGCCAGAAACAGTCACCACCTTATAACAGAAGGAACGCGACGCTTAAGGAGAACTCACGGACCTCCCTCAGGTCCGGCGGTTTGCATCGAGGAGAGAATTAAAAGCAAAGCCACTGCAATAACACCCAATGTGCCCTTGGCATAATGAAGGCAAGATGTAACAACGTGTTGGTGAGAAGGGCTGCGCCGAGGCAGCTGCAGCCCGAGCTCTACGACACTCTCCGAAGGAGGATCTGCGCTGGTAATGGAAGTGTGCCTTGTCCAGCTTCAGCTATTCATCTCAGGAGGCGATTTACAAGGTGCTAAAAGGTTCCAAGCTGCAAAAGGTACTTTAGGCAGTTAAAAAGCAGCTTTTTATGATCATTTCTTCTGTACAGTACACGTTGTTTCATTAATCAAATGCTTATTCTATTAAAAACACCAACTCTTTTAGCTGGTGGGACAACAAGTTTTACTGCTATGAAATGGCATTAAAAACCACAGACTTCCCAGCTAAGCCCTCKTCACGAGTCTAACGCAGCCCAAGCGTGGCAGTCTCCAGCGGGATATCGCGACGGCATGCGGCCGCGACCTTCTCGGCTCCCCGGAGTTCTCAAAGCCACATCACCCTCTCCAAGCGAGGGAGCACGCGGGAGGGGGGCACACGTCTGCCCTGAACCACAGCAAAGTGAGCTGCTCACATCCAATACGACAAATAAACCTTCTTTTTTTTTTAAGGGGGGAAAAAAAAAAGCCATGTCAACTCTCTTTCCAGTCCTTGAGAGAGCCCTTGAGCCCTTCCCAAATCAAAGCGTGCCRAAGACCACTGGCTAAGACACTCCTTTGGTTTTCTACTCCCCAAATCATCAGATTACTGAAGACAGGAGAGCAACTCAGGTTTTAATGAACTTAAAATGTGAAAATAGCATACATATTAATAAAGGAGGGGAGAAAAAAAAGAAAGAAAGATGCTAATATAGCAGCTGCCAAGGGCTTATAAGCCTAAATTCTTAAGGAATTAACTTTAAACAAAATCACTGTAGATAAATTATAAAACATGCACTAGTAGAGTAATTTAAATTCACCAATTAACCACTGCATGTTTCAGAGGTACAACCAAGTTCTATGTTTTTTTTCTAAAATATATAGTCAAAATACTGTAAATCCTTATACAGGTTAAAAATAAGTCAAATAAATACATTCCAGARAACATATAATAGCATTAATAAAATGTAAAGTAATGAACATCAGATATTTAAACATTCCAATACATTAAACACCAAATCAACATCCTAGTACACGATAAACAAGATTTTATATTTATATAAACAAAAATATTGACAAACATACTTTCTTGTTAATTGAAAAAAGTTTAAATGTTTAAAGTTTAAATGTTACTCGAATTGTCAAAATCATTTCAATCAAAAATACTACAGGGAAGCTGTACCTACTACCACCTAAAAGAATTTTAGAGCATCTTTTTAAATTTTGTAACTGAGAATGTTCTAATCTATCTCCAAGAAGATAGCAGGAGATTCACATTAAGCCATGCCATTCATCACTGAATGCTTAATTTCTTGCTTAATTTCTGTGTGAAGGGAATCTGTGTCACAGTAGGAAGCAAGGAGTCATAACTGCTGCTCAGGATTCAGAAAGATTCACTATTATACCACGGAGAGGTGGTTACAAGGAAATTCTTTTTAAAAGCACACCTAGTGGCTGAAAAAAAACACGTTATATTATTTTAGTTAACCCAAACTCATAGAGATTCTAAAAGTATGCGGCCAGAAATAGGTTGCAGAGCCTGACCTGGATAACCCCTGCCTAAATTAAGCAGCTACTGCATTACAGTACCCATCAAAATGACCACGAGGTCACCTTCCTGCCCCCACAAGGCACCCAGCTCCTCCATTTAGTCAGTAGTCACACATCCAACTATCCTTAAGGCTAGAGGCTGTAGTGTCTCTCTCCCAGCTCTGCTTTCCCATGACTTCTCCACAGCGGTGTAGTACGCGGGAGACTGTCACCAGCTGTCCCCGTAGCCAGGTAGCCCACACCAGATATCCCAGATCACAGACCTTTTCACATATTCTCCTTGAGACCCGAGAAATGACAGACGTGCCAAGGAGCACAAGGAAATTGTTTTTCCTTTCTGGGAGTGTTTCAAACCACAAATACTTTCATTTTTCTGGAATGCAGAATGGAAAACATGAGCAGACAACTTCTACCTCACTAAACATCAGTTGTACCCCAGCTTACCTCAAACAGGTTTTTCCTCTTACTATTCATATATTTGCAAGAAACTTCAGAAGACTACCACATACTACAAACCACAAGCATCCAGTTGACTGTCAAATATTCTAGCTAGACTTATCCTGGACAAGGTTCTTTACATATTTGAACAAATGGAGAGAGCATGAAGTCTGCCCCTTCCTCTCAGGTCATGCCACAGGCATCTCCACTTTCCAAATCACCTTTGCAGAGGTACAGCTCGAGCAGTAAGCATAGTCACTAGGACCTGCAGCAGAAATCTTCACAAATAGAGTTGCAGAACAGAGCAAAGCCATTTCTCATAGCTCTGGGGAATCTTCGAGTAACTTAATAATACCATCACTGAAAGTACTCTGTGGTCCAGGAGGAACATGGGAAGATGATTCAGTGAAATATTGGCAGAGAGGTTATTTACTTTGCAAGGGAAGGAGAGGCAGCTGTATGTGTAGAAAATGATGTAGGGCCACTTCAGCACAGTAGTCATACAATGCATATATCTCCTGAAGCTTAGGTTTCAAAATATAGGTGCTCATTCTGAAAATGTTGCCCCAAATAYTCCCTAAACTCCACACTGATTACTTTTGGGAAGAGTTTGAGGTTGGGTTGTTACCTGAAAACAGCACTTTTAAATTATTTATAACAAAAATCAAACCCTTCCTTAAACAAAACTTCGCATTTTCTTCTAGGGCTCAGGCTCACCCTTAAAATACTTCAGAAAAACAACTTAGAAGCAAATTTTAATCACACTTTTTTTCTTGATTTGTTATTAGGAAAGAAAACAGAGTCAAAAATCAATATCTCACCCAGTTCCTTCTAGCTGCTGCTGTCTTCACCTTTGCCCATGCAAAGAACAGGTTGCAGTGAACTGGAAGGACCTGACTGCTTATGTTCATGTTTAAATCAATTTTACCATGAAATACATGAGATCAGCCAAAGAAAATGTTTAGCAGGATTAAAATAATCATTTACATTTACATTTCGCCAATCTGTTAACAACTTACTAAGTAAATGTTAAAAAATAATAATAAAAAAATAAAAAAGCAGCTCTCTGCTTTCTCAGRAATACTTCAGAGCCACAAATTTTGGCTCATTTTTTTGCTCAAGTATACACATGGCAAAAAGCTACAGCTTAGCAAATTAGAGACTCATTGTTAACTAAATATGCAAAAGATAAATTAATCCAACTAAATTACTATGAGACTTAAGCAAAATAAGAGGGGGAATTATGAACTCAGAGTGTTTTACCCACAACTCTGTGGACTGAGGTAAAGTTCAGGATCAAAAAGGAGAAATGTTCCCTTTAAGTAACAAACTTACAAAGTAACATACTAATGAACCAAGTAATTTTTTTAGATCATTCATGTCCAGTCTCAATAGAAGCTGAGGAGAGTATTTGAGATGCACTTCAAAACTCTTTTGCAATTTAATATATTCTTCTCAAACTGCAAAGTTCAGTAAACCACAAGCCAAAGTTGTACATCTGGTAATCCAGCAGGTTTTTTTTCTTTCTTTCTTTCTTTCTTTCTTTATCAGCAAGCTGGCCCTCTCCTGACTCACCCCAGTAACACCTTGAAACTCTGTGTAAAAGAATAGTTCTTAAAGTACTTCTCAATGAGTGTAATTATTTCCCCTTTGTACACGGGATTAAACTGAGGAATAGGAAAGCTAAGTGACTTGCCAGAGGTCATACAGACAGCCAGGAAGAAGATTTGGTGGTTTTCCTCTGAATGAGCAGCTTAAAAGTTAAAAAATAAATGAGGTAAAAGAAAGAACACAAAAAGTCCAGAAAAAGTAGTGAGCAGAGTCATGAATTACAATTTAATGGTAGTCAGTCCATGACAGAAAACTTGTCTCTTCTTTCCTGGTGATGCTTGGATAAAATAGTGTCAGTCTCCTTGACAAATTGAGCACTAGAAAAGCCCTGAATGCCAAATTATCTAGTAGATGATAAATTTGCTATGATAAATAAAAAGGCAATAAAAGTCAGAAGTACTATCAGTATAAAGTTAAAATTTTGTCCAAACTTTCTAAACTTCTATAATTTTAATCAGAATTTCTAAATGTATCATTACAAAGCAATTAAGTTCTGCTTTTCATGAGACTCTCAAAAGCACAGCTTTCTTCTCTGAGAGATGATCTTTTTTTTTTTTTTTTTTTTTTTTTTTTTTTTTAATTTTGCAACAGGATTGTATTTCTTCAGAAAAATACCCTCACTAAACTCTAAGGCTGTATATGATTTTGGATTAGATGCTCTTGAATTTATCAGGTATTAAAAAAAAAAAAAAGAGAGAGAGAGAGAGAGAGACTACCTAGTATATGTGCTGCAGTATCTACAGATATTATATACATTTCCAGAAAGTAAGCAGCTTACCAGATACTGTGCATAAAATGCTTTTCTTATTTTTTAGAAGCCAACACATAATTGGCCCTAACTCTTATCTTATGCCAGAAAACATCACTATCAGAAACAACACCATCATGAATAGTTATGTTATTACTGCTAAATTAGTAACCTTACAAAAATTCACTAAAAGGGACAAGTTAATGAAAGACTGTAGGCATTTGCCACCTACACTGTTGGAAGTTAAAAAACAAATAGGTCTACACATGAAGAAAAAGGTCTTAAGATATCACAGAGAATATCACAAGAAAGGAATAAAGAGTAAAGTACTGTCTCTATAAATAGTACCTACTATGAAAAGAAAAAGGCAATTAGGGAAGGCAGTTTCACTTTGTGGAAGTAAAATGAGCCCATGTAGTACTAGCTGCACACCAGCTGACTGCTAYTAATCTGATGATACCTTCAAATTATGGGGCAAGGACATGCTGTAGCTAAGCCCARGCCTCTGGCAACCTCTCTGCCCCTGGGAATCCTGCACCACAACTGCCTTTGAGCCCAGCCCACCGGGTGTCCTCAGGAGGAGGGAAGCAGAGGAGGGCGCATGTCCAAAGGCACCTTTGCTCTGATGCAATACAACCWGCACCCACACATCCTTTTAATAAAGTAACAGCCAACACTGAAGACAGGGTCTGTAACTCACCCAAGCTCTTCTGCAAGCCGCAGGGCATGCGGCTGCCCAGTGGTGCTCCCTGGCTTTCAGCTGCCAGCCTTCCCCACGGTYTGCACAGCTCCTCAGCTGCCCCACACTTGCAAGGCCCACATCTTCCCCTAGCAATCAGCCTTGCAGCCTTTTTTTTAAGACACAGACACCAGTTTCATCTATCACAGAGAATTTCAAAAGCTGGGGCTTTAATTTTCTAGCAGAGCAAGAACAGGTGGCAAAAATCTCCACAAAATGGAATGCCTTTTCCTTCCATTATGGTGCTTGAGACACAAGAAAAGGCTCTCTTCAGAAAAAGGGCAAGAAGAAGGTATCCATTCCACTATGGTCTGCAGCCATATATTATAAAGAAGACTCAGAAAGGTACTAATTTTTTTTAGTAGTTTCAGAAGTGAGGACACTGGATGTTCAGTGCCTCTCTTGCTCAGGCTTCCTGGGCATTTGGGCATACCAGGAAGACACTACTAAATGTCAGGAGAAAATGATATTGTACTTCCCTGAAGAAAAAGTTTTAACAGTGAAAAGCAGTGTTAAACATTTTTAAAATGTCGTGCTCCCAGGGATTAAAAGACCAGCCATTCCTACAAGACTAATCAGACCAGCAGATAACTAGAACTTGGGGAGGTGGCATCAGAGCTTTAAACTGCCCAAAAAATTCCAATGTGCAGGAAATACAATGGTTTAATGAACATTACAAGTAAACTATACAAGCGCTATCCRTATGTCATCCCACTGGTCAGCAATACTGTACCAAAGTGGAACAGAATTTCTTCACAGCATCTCTACATGCATCACTGTGACATATTCACAGGGAAAGAGCATGCTAATTGCACTAAATACRTGAGGAGAACTTAGCTAGTTGTGTTTAATGTTTCTTTATCCCTACCCGTGGAAGAATTAACTGAGCTTTCTGTGAATTTAACAAAGCTAAAACACCAAGCAGAGAAATTTACTGCTGCATATATAGCAATCATATCAACACCACTTCCAGTGGTAATTATATCCTTACTCTTATTATGCAAATTCTGGTTACATACTAAATCTCAGAGTATTGGGCACATTCATTTTGTCTATATATGTATCAACTACTTTCTTAAAGAAAAGCAAGCTCAATAATCAAATATATCTCCTCTTGCCCCATTGAGACATTTTCCAGGGTTTCATAATGAACATGTTGCTTAAATGATCAGATTATCACTTTTCCCAATAGATTTGAGGCACTTTTATTGAATTTATTTCTTTAGGTTTGAAAAAGTATTGTAAAATGACTTTATGGCTCATCAGGTTGTTTTGATAAAGGCTAAGGTATTGACTTGACTTGAAGAAAATAGCTTCTGTCTAAGCAATGACAGAAAGGATGATAGAAGGCAGGACAGCTACAGAAATGCAGGTATTGCCAGAATGGGCATAAACCTATAGTCCCAAATCCCATCTTCGACATCAGCCAGCCTTGGATATGTCCTTTACTTTTTTCCAAAATTACACTGGAGACAGAAACATGATGAGCTATCATACAAAAAATATATATATATATATATATATTTTTTTTATATATATATATATAATCATACTGGTTTGACAATGACTTAAAAAGTTAAACAGGAGCCTTTACCAAGAACTGCTTTTCTAAGGCTTAGCTATCATTTTGGTATTATTCATAAACATTCTTTGTCATGTAAATTTATAAGGATTTCTTTGGTTTAGGATTTGTTTGATATACATTTTGAGGGAAATAGAGTTATCTTTTCCCAGTGCCATCACTACACCCCCTATGAAACACTTCACCTAAGGAATTCTATCAGTTCTTTTTTGGGGGAGCAACTTTACTACTTCATTGGGTGAACCGACACAAATGTGAAAACATCACAAATCACTTTACACATTTGTTATATTATTTCACCTTTGTTTAGGCTAAATAGGTTCTGCCTACTGGCATTCACACGAAGTCAGCGTTTTAATGAATCCATGACTGTAACAGGCTTTCTTGACTTTCAAAGGAAATTGCAACAACATAAGTGTGCATGTGATCCAGGACTTAGTCTGTGTGAAAACAAGTTATGAACACATCCCTTAACTACAGCATATGGTGTTATGTGAAAAGAAAACTCAACACATATCAGCAATTATAGCAACACTTCAGAAAGCCTGTGAAAAAAGTATGCATGTACAGAGGGAAACCAAACAACTCATAATCTGATGAGGTTCAAGTTACTTCCCAGAGTCAAACTGAAGGGTAATCATATAGCACTGGCTCATTTCACAGCCAGAACAAGCAACAGACTATTTCCCTCCAGCATGACGAGAGTGTAGCGYAGTACTTGCAGAAAGCTCTGAGATTCAATTTCAGAGGTGGACCAGTTGATAGTGAATCATGCTCTCACGCAGGAAACCTGAAGCAGGAGCTGTCAAATATAAGGGTATTCACAGACTGTTGCAAGTGCTCAGTCAAGTTTGATTTAACAGCAAGGTGTCTCTATGTCATGCAAGAGGAATTGAAGCTATCCAAAAGGACGGGATTTCGTTCATAATTCTACCTGATCAAAATCCTTTTCATCTCATCTTCCTATAGGGCCCTGCTCACTAGCAAAAAAATATGTTACAGGCACTGCAAGAAGGAGCAGCAGGAATAATACCTGGTAAGACCAATGTCCTACAGTTCCTATGAAAGACCAAGGGGGCAGGTTTCAATAAATATTCAGTTTCAATAATTATTTAATAATTTCAATTAGAGTAATGAACAGAAGGAAAAAGCAAATACAAACTGGGGCTTGTGGAACAGAGTACTCCATTATCAAATTAGATCCACTCTTGGCCCAGCAATAATGCCCACTTACAGCTGCTACTGCCAAAACATTCTTCATATTAAGCTGTATTTCATAGTTTTGTGAGACTGAATATTCATTTGGAGTTATTACACAATTTTTCTTTCTAAAATTCTTAGACAACATTTATTTATTTATTTATTTATTAGGAGTCTTACATGCCTATGGACATTTTCTGCAACAAGAACAGATGAAGTCCTGGGAAAGAAGGATCTTGAGGGCAGTGTTCTTATCAAAGTGAGCCCGGGGAGATGTAACAGATCACTGCTGCAGTCCTAATAACACCTTATCAGGATGCTAACATATTTAGCATATCCACAGACTTATTTAACATATTTATCCTCACAACATCTCTATGAAACTGGGAATTAGCTTCCAATATATTATTATCATTATTTTCCATTTTGGGAATCGATCCAAAAGAACTTAAGGATGATATCTGCACAACCTCCTTTGGCTACCTAAGTGTAACAGAATACTTAACATTAGTTGTACACATAGCAAAATGATTCGGATAGAGTCCAACTTTTCTCAACCGTTATTTATGGAAAATCTAATTTTTGTGTAAAAATAGAAGTACCACTCATATAAAGACAGTGCTATTAATCCACTGTAGATGAGGAAGTTATTCCCAGCCCTTTCTTTCTTAGCAGCTCCTTTGTCCCTAATTAACTGAGGGGTGTGGGCAATTTAAGCATAGCTGAGTACTCAGTATACGTGCCCCATACTTTCCATGTGAGAAGTAGGTTATTGGTGTGAAAATATGGTATTATGTCAGTTGCATTACAGTGCAGTTATATTTAGAGTGMTATAGATTACAAAGTTTAATAATTTCTCTTTTGGATTTTTGTATTAACTCMAAAAAGCTAGGTTCAAAATGGTATTTAAAATACTTTTCTGTGGACTTGAAATGSTCTGCTGTGGATGTTTCATGTCATACAACCACATTAACTAGGAGCTAATGTTTATGGCAATATTGCCATAGTTTGAAAAAAGAAAAAAAAAAGAATCGGAAAACTTTTACAGCCCTTTCCAAGTACTATGGTGTGGTACCAAAATGACTCCTGGCTAGAACAAGTACTTTCAGAATTTCATTTTCATAAGCAGCAAATCCCCTCAAAAAATGGTAATGGAGATTTTGCAACGATTGCTCTTCCAGAGAAAATATCAAAGGAGTCGTCTAGCAACTGTAACTTGGGGTGGATAGCCATTGGAGTAGGTTCTAATGGTGAACGAATGCTTATCAAACACTATAACATTTCTAACCTTAAAATAGGAATCCAGAAATGTCCAGTGTTACTAAACCTTTGCATTTCCTTATCCGTACATCATACCATGGTTGACACCAAATAGCAGACAGCAAAGTCCTCTCTAGACTCAGGACAGAACAGTCTGATTCTACATAAACTTSCTACCCTATTCCTCATGCCCCCATAAATCTCACACATGGTGAATGTAAACATATTGGAAGGAAATGATCAAAATTAGATAATACAAGAGAAATCCTAGATCACTCCCAATCAGAAAATGTCTTGTGGGAACATAGTTTAATGCAGCAAATCACATTTCAAGTAGCTTGCTTGAAAGCAGGAATATACAGTACTTCCTCAATAGCTCATCCAACAAAATTAGTCTTCTATCTATATTTTTAAGTTCCTAAGAATCAATGTGAAGCTGAAAGACAATTAGGCCTTTAAACAGTTATGTAAGCAAAAAATGTAGTTATCCCTATTTCACTTTTATTAAGTTGATATCATGCATCCATCAACTGCCTGGAAGCCTACAGAATAGTATCTACAAAATATCAGAAGATTTCAAAACTTTCACAKGATTTTTGAGTTTTAATTACAGCATAACAAATGAGTTATCTGGTCTTTCCACAGTCTTCCTTAGGCTCAAAACTAAGTAGCCACTGATACAACTAAATGTTTACATATAGCTGTAGGGTTTTAGACTTTGTCTAAAATAACTTCATACAAAAGAAATTAATGAATTGAGTTCTTCCAACCAAGAAAGAGTCATAATAAATTAATATATCTAATTAGAAACAACCTCAATGAGATTACATTAAAATCTCATTACATTCTATTAAAAAAATTGATAAAACTGTGCCAATTAAATTAAGCAATCCGTAAGAACAAGGAGTTTTTGATGCTTCATCTACTATATTCAGCTACTAGAAGTCATTTTTAACAGCTTGTTGACAATGCTTGTCTCTTGACGGTGCCGCAGCTAGTATCACATGTCAGCTTTCAAATCTGCTTGGACAAATCATCCTTGCCTTGCCTTGCCATTTAGCACATCAGCCTCTGCAGGTAATTGAGTTTTCCTAGGAAGCCCAGCGCTTCAGTAGTGCAGGAGAGAACAGTCCATGGTGGGGTGAGGAGAGAAAACAAAGGGAATACTGGATTTCAAGCTAAACTGAGTATAAGACCATAAAAAGGTAATTAGAAAGACACTTCTTATYGGCTGTAGAACCTTGCAGATCTCAGCTTGTAGATAAGCTCAGCAAAACTAAGTGGCTGATTCCAGTATGCATGACTTCATTGCCTGCAAGTCCAGAGGGTGGTTCACTCTTCAGATCTGTGGTACGTCAATGCCTGCTGGCACTGCTTCCCCATATTGATCTTTAGCAAAAATGGATTTGGCTGTACTGAGGAAGAAAAATCTACCAGTCGACTTCCAGCAGCTCTTGCTCATCACTAAATGCCGCTCAGTATAGAGTGTGAGGAACTAGCATGAAGTACTATCACTTTATACATTCCTACGTACAAATGAGAAACTACTGTGACAGACATCTCTCTGTTTTACATTTCTAGCTTTTGTACATCATGTCTTGCATCTACAACATCAGGAACCAAATTCTTTTCTTAAAGACAGGTCTCAGACAGAGAAATCAAAATCCTCATTAGTGGGTCAATAACAAATGACAGAACGGATGGAAAGTMAGAGTTGCCATATCACCAAAAAGCTTTGACATTTTGAACAACGTGTTCTAATATAAGAAGAAGAAAAATGAAAATTTCACCATTGCATACAAAAAAACCCACAACGTTTTGGTGTATTCCTTTCCATTCTCCAGGAAGACATTCTTGCAATTCATACATTTTTCTACACAGACACCAAGAAAATGGCTGCTCTGGCTCAGACTCCAGTACTGTTTGACTCCAGGAGAACTAACTTAACTGCTCRGGAGAGTTTTTAAAAAATAATGCTCTATGAACCTGCCTGGACAGAGGTTCTTAATGCCTTCAAGTTTCATTTCACAGGGCCAAAAGCCTTCAGTTCCACTCCCAGTGTTTTCAGGCTCCCAGCTATATAACAGCATGACTGAGAGCCCTGGATCACACAGATATTACGCTCAACTTCTCCAAAAGAATAGATTATGAAAATCTAAGTTTTCACTAGCTCATTAAGATGCCAGCTTCTGTACAAACACAAATTCCTCCTGCTGAACCATTTTGGCCGCATACAAAGGTTTAGCAGAACAAGCACCCTGAGAATTCCTAGTCAAATTACATCATCAACTGAAGAATGATTTAGGGATGCCCTTCAGAGAGATTAAATATCTGTGTAGTTTTGTCTTTCATACTTTCCTTGTGGAGACACTTCAGGCTGCCTGGTTTTCTAAGCAGTCTGTGTTTATTCTCCTTACTGTGGAACATTATGAGGTACAACTAGCATTTAATAATAAGCAAAAAATGCTAATAATGCCAGAACTTCCCATTTTGACATTTATAGAATAAACATTACAATTGTCGCATTCGATAGTGCCTTTAAAGTTATTTTTGGGGATATATACCATTACAGTTTCGWAGAGGCTAAATTGAAATGAAGTCAACCTGAAATGATTTGTTCCATACACATTTCAGCATTCAAAATTTTACAACTTTCCATCCTATCTGCAATAAAGAAGAATGTCAAAAATTTGAGGTCTTTTGCAAAACTGTTTCTCRCCATCTACAGTGTTTTCTCCGTGAGCTGCATATGGAGTGGAAAGGAGACTGTTACTGTGTTGTCTATATAATCTTTACTTTTAAATGCAAAAGAGTCTTTGTGACAAGGCAGCTGTCACTTTGCTTTTCAGCTACACAATATTACAGAGTGACTCACTATGATCCCTATCTCCCACTCGCACTCCTGGAGGTTTTGCTCTAGTTTTGTTTTTCCTAAATCTGAAATTCAGTCATCTGGACTGAGAACTGCAGGTAGAAGAAAACATAATGCTTCTGAACTGTATTTTAAAATTTAATGGTGGTGTCTTAGTGCTTTCCTTCAATGTATGCAGTGCACTACAGAGTTCTTAAATCCAAAACCTCAGAAGTTACCACCTTCCTTATCCGCCCAGGAGATTAGCAACCTTCAAGAAAGCAAGAAAAACAGGACCTGTCTCACAAACATATATTTGTACAACTTTTACAACACAGTATTTAACAAAGACATAAGCCATTCCAGTTCCATCTATCATTCTAGTGCACATGCTACACATTATTAATTCAGGACCTCTGGGAGAGTTCCATAAATCTGTATGGAGTCAGGAA
Organism: Rhea americana; assembly: GCF_003343005.1. Classification (NCBI taxonomy): domain Eukaryota; kingdom Metazoa; phylum Chordata; class Aves; order Rheiformes; family Rheidae; genus Rhea; species Rhea americana. The sequence goes on from NW_028186333.1 coordinate 563,595, forward strand.
GTTTTTTGTTTCTTTCCTTTTTAAGAAGYCCTCTGTGATCCAGCATGCCATAGGGGCTCCTTTGGATCTTAACACACATAATACCATTTAAACATATTGTAACAACCTGTAGGATAAAGCCGCTGCTGCAGTAGTTGTCATTCAAAACATTAACACGGCAGCTGGTTTAAATTTCAAAAATTTAATAAAAGGGCTTTGTCTGCATTAAGGACTAGAGGGAAAAACACTTTCTTCTTTTCTTAATAAAAAGACTGATAGAAGCACAAATCTGATAGAAGCAGAGATGATCTGTGGAATTCTTAAAACACRTATCAAAAGAGCTTCTCAATTTGGGGCCATCTCTAAGAAAACAGAATAATAAATCAACCCTATTTGAAACTATAAAATAAACAAATATTGTGAGCTTTTTGTTTTTGTTTTGTTTCTAAATGAAAGGTAAGGTAAGGTTCACTTGCCAGGGCTCAATCTTCAATAAATTTCTGTAATTCGTTCAGAGGGGTTTAAAACTCTACCTCTGCCTAATCACTGAGAATGTTTCCTGAATCAGTGTATGGGGTGCATGGCTTCCTTCTAGCCTCCACTTTTTAGACTTCTTTCTTTCTTTCTATGTTATTCTATTTTGTCCTTGTCTAAATGTACATCATTTTCAGATAAACCTGAAAGAACACCTGATAGCTAATTTATGGTACCACTTTTAAAAGAGGCCCCAGGACTGGGCATCATTAAAAACTCCTGAGGTGTTCATGGAGTAGATTTGGGTACAGAAGAAATGTAGTTTCTTGTGGTACATAAATCACGTATATTTGTGACAAAAGCAACAGAAACAAYGATGCCCATCTCCAGTGGATTTATGCCTAATTGTTCCTTGACGCTTTATACTAAGTCTGCAGAATCYTTTTATAGACATCAGAGAATCCCATCCAAGTCAGTGTTAGGAATGCCACAACTGCAAGGCAAGTTCCCATTGGATTTCATGTCAGGGAATCTGCCAGGGGGACAGTGCTCAAGCAAGGAGAGCGGTTCTGGTGTGTGGTAAGGGATGTACTCTGATGGAAATTTTTCTAATTGCCAGGTGGTCACTGTTATGTGAGGACTTTCTGTTACCTTGCAAGGATGGAGCTCACACAGCAGGTTTTTTCTTCTCTGTGAGGGTACTTATTGGGATCTCTCTCATCTTTCTGGTTGCCTGCTTTCATGAAACTTAGAAGAAGTCAAGACAGTACTTATCCCTCAGCCAGAAGGGACACTACTGACCAGACAGCCAGAAACATGGACAGTTCTTCTCCTTTCCACATCTGAGCTGCTTCAGTTTTATTGTTCTTTGTTAAACTGAACCGCCATTTAAGGAGCCTGGGATTTATAAATCACTGAAAGCAATGAAAAGGGTACAGATTTTTTTTCCTTTTAGAGGATCATTTCTAAATTCCCTTGAAAACCATTAGAAGAGCTGTTAATTATCTGTGGCATTATAATGATTCACTAGTGTTACAGCAAAGGTAATCTCATCTCTCCAACTCTGCAGTCCATGGTATGTAAATTCATCTAGGCCAAGAACATATTCACTTTTGATGTAAATGAAAGCATAAATGGAAATCAACTATGTTGCACTGCTAATCCACTACTTGGATTATTTTAACTGATTTAGCTTTGATACTGGATGATAACCAAGTTATATTTTGATGCCTGACAGATAACCATAGCAAATCTATATCTTGATGACATTTGGACTACTGCCTAGAAACACCACATTAACTAGCTATGGGACATATGAAAAGATAAAGGAGCTTAAAACTAACACATATTCTGACTTACATAAACAGACTTTAGAACTACCTTCTGACCTGAAAAGAGAGAAAGAAGAAATAAAACAAGATGGAGATGAACAAGGCTGGGATTTTCAGACCTAAGATCCTGAAACATACCTATATATTGGGCAATCCAGAGTAATCACTGTGTTTTCCTAATAAAGTGCTGCTTGCTCAGAGAGATACCTCTGACAGGAGACTTGAGCTTGTGCTGTGTTGCACAGGAAAGGCAGAAAAAATAATTTAAGCATTTTCAGGTAACAGACATTTCAGAGAGAGAGATTGCTCAGATAGCTAAGCCCTCCCATTTGGGAAGTTTTCACTTAGTCTATTCTTCCACCTGAACACCTTCTGAAGAAGAGGTCATTTCAATAGATTTATTTATTCACCTTCACTTTCTGCTCTTCTCTGTTTCACTTTCTTTCTTCTTGGGAAATACCTCCTCTGCTGGAGATACATCAGTATGAAAACCAGTGAGGCAGAGTGAAGAATCAACTCCAACACAGATTTTAAGGCAAGAAGGAACCCCTGTGATCATTAATTTTGACCTGCATAAAGAAGACCATAGCCTCCACTAAATAAATCCCAGTTTCAAGCCCAGCCCAGCAACTGCAATTGAGTGAAATATATTAAAAAAAAAAAAAAAAAAGATTTTGGAATTTCTACTGGCAGAGAATGCACCATAACTCAACATAAATGCTTCTAATAAAAAATCTATATTAGATTTACTTTCAGTTTTTCTCATTTCCAATTATAGTCATTCACTATAACTCTCATTGCTAAACTGAAGAGCCTCCCATCATGTAGCATCTTTTGTGACAAACTGAGGTCATTGGTTCTGTGATTTCTTTATATCTCTCCCAACAAAACATGTGTTAACAATCCCTTAATCTATTTCCTAACTCCTCTCTGGACCATAACCATTTTATAAAGTAAGGTTTACACATCAGAACGGAATACTTTCTGCTAATAGATGTTGCATCAAAGAGAGAGGTAACATAATTCTCTAAATCTTACTCTGCACTGCCATGCTTTTAAATTTACAATTATTTCTGAAGAATTGTTCATTTAATTAAGGATTTCTCACATCTAAAATGATATTTTATATTCTGTATTACTGATTTCAAAGCTYCCACCTAAAATGTCTCTGGACAGAAGCAAATATGTATATAGGGAATGTGGGCTGCTTCTTTATGTTATCTTTTAAGAAGAATAATCTTTTTTTTTTGACAAATATATGTATTACAAGAAACCTTTCCTGAACTTGCCAAATCCAAAAGTCACTCCCTAACTCTTGACATGCCAAAGTCTCTCTTAAGAGCCTATTTTCTACCTCTCCCCTCTCATTTGTCTTTTCTTCAAGCTCTTTTAAAAAGAGCTTGTCAAATCTGCTCTCTGGCTTGGACAGGGTGAACAAAAGGCAAGAAACATCATTAAGTATCAAGCCTCTAATTTTAACAGCCTGGGTGCAGAAATCTTAGAGTCCAGAACTCAAAAACATGATCTAATCTACTAGCTATGACTCCCCCTTTTAATTTTTTTAATGAGGTCTGAAATATATACATGCTTGGGGGGGGGATGGGTGCAAGTTAATCCTGCTTGCCATGTCACTCTACAAATCAAAAGCAAGCAATCCATTACAGATAGTTTTTGAGGGCAATAGTATTACAGTGGTATTCCTGATGGATTTAGAAATTATGGTCTGTGGAACTTCACAGGCATTAAGCATGAAAATAAAACCATTAGATCTTCTCAACAAATGGAGTCGCTATTGAAGGATATATTTTTTTCCTGCTCACAGTTGGGTTTTTATTTTTCCAAATTGGAAACACACCACATAGAGGAAGTAATAACATTGCAGTAAAATATTCAAAGCCCAATTTTTATTCACATTGATTATCTTCTACATTTTGAAGTATTGCCTTTGTACATCCATCTGTAAATGGTTATCAGATAGGAATTCAAAACCTTTTGTTCATTAAACCATTTTGTGAGAGCACTACTTCCATTTTGTTATATCTTTGGGCAAACTGGAAAAGAAATACAACACGCATGTTTTTTCATTCACCTTCCAAATTCAAAATCTGCATTCCTTTTTTGAGTCCTGCCAGGCAGAATATATATACCTTTTTAGTCTCCCTCTGACCACTACAATATGGAGGGCACACAAAAGAATGTTTCTTCCAAACAGAATTTGAATGGTTTTGTGAGTACCTGAACCTGCTTTTCTCCATTTTAACCATCTTAAAATTGTTTGCACATACTCAAAATATAAGGAATCACCTTTTTTAGATGAGGGAAGAGGGTGAGTAGAGGACAGGCTGCAATAAAGGAAGGGGAATCTTTCCAAGTCTAAAGCTAATTTGTTTCTGATTCATATCAAAGCCCACCAACAGACCTTGTCTCATCATGCCAAACAAACAAATCTTGATGACATACCTGATTAACTGTTTCTTAAAGGAGGAATATGTTACCTTAGGGCATCCACTCCAGATCTAAGTGCACATCATAACCCTTTGATCATGAATCAATGAATTTTTATGGTTTTTTGAATGTGATTCTGGCAAATTTCAGTTAACTTTTGTTCTTAGTGAATTACCAATCTAAGCATTATCTGACCACAACAAAAATACTTCTGACTATACATTAGTCAGYATATATTTAGTTTTTGAGAACAGCTAAGTGAAAGAAAGCTATTTGCAAATCTTGAGACATAAGAGGTATATCTAAAGTCTTGCGTCACATACGGTAAGTTCAAGAAAACACTGACTTCCAAAAGATGTAGGAACTTGTCCCCTTTTTTGCCATATAATTCATCCTGAATATAAGTTTGCAGAGCCCCTACACAGATATGGATCATTAATTAAAATGTACAATGAAAAAAATGTGTATCTTACTGTAACAGCTGAAAAGCTGCAGGTAATATTTCAAGTTACCAGTCTATTTCTCCCCCCTCTGCTGCAGAAGTTTATGGGTTTCCTCATTCATTGTCAAGATGGTAAAACAAATGTTTTCATGTAGGTATTGTCAAGCTATCTTTTTAACTGTTCCTTGCTATAGCTTTCAGATTTCATTTTTCAGGATRCAAAGTGTTCTCAGATGACATGAATTTCATAGTTACAGGAACGGGACCAAAGAGTTGCACCATGGAGATTTTATCTAGTTGGTGATGGTAGTCCACAGAGATACTTAACCCTTTCTACTGCAAAAGCCAGTTGTATTTCTGGCAATATGCACTGTAAACAAAAAATTAAAATCAAAAGCCTTACCAAAACAGGATGTTTCACAGAATGTAGAGAAGAAGAAAATTAGAAAATCTGCATCACTCAACAAATTAGTAGAAGGTATTCTTATATTGGGAGGATAATGGCAAATAAAAGTCTTTATAAAATAAAACAAAATAACTGACTAATCAAATGGGAAGCTGTTAACAGTCCCTGTAGTCTCTGAGGGCTAAATCCACTCAAATTTGTGGAGTTACACACAGATGATTTGATCCACTGATTTTCTTATAAGCAATGATTGCAGAATAAGATACTGTATTTTTCTGATTCATTTCAATTAAGTTGCTATTTGGTGAACTGTATCTAAATAACGAGAAAAAGAATCTAAATCTTCTGAATCTTCTTGATCTCTTTCACAGGAAAATAAATGCTGCAGTACAACAACATTTTATTTACAAAAGTAGTATCAGCCCATAGAAACCGCTGATAATACTTATGGAAAGTGACTGCTCTTAAAGAAAAAGGAAGATGGGTCTCTTTCTTCCTCTCGTGGAATTTTCTTACATATCTTAAATGTAAAATTTATTTCCCAATAATCATATTTAAATAAATTACTCTTAAAAGAGTGGTTTTATATATATATTTATATTTATATATGTGTGTGTGTGTGTGTATATACATGCACACACACACATACATACATATATCTGTTTTTCTATTATGCATTAGGTTAAAATAGATTGTAAGGGTAGCCATAAGAAATGAACATTTTCATACATTGACTTAATTTCCCTTTCAAAAATCTAAAACAATGAAAGACTTCTAAGAATCCAATTATTTGTTAGACACRTGAGTCAGCAAGTAACATACGAAATTTAAGCAGTACAGGCTACATACATTTTTAAATAAGATTCATAAAGTATTTGCTTTGATTTTTGAATGCGTAGCAGCACTGCAGATGTGTCAAAGTATTTTTTAAAAGTGAACTAACTCTTCTGGGTGATCACTGAAGAAACATTAAATAAAGAGCCCTGCCCATGTGTTTTTAGAGTTAGCTCCACTTTTTTGTTCTATGTTTATTTTTAGCTATTTCTTATTACCTGCCACTTACATTGTAAAATAATTACTTTCTGCAAGCATTAGAGAAAGTTCACAATTATTGAGAACTGTTCTGTGCAATGGTACTAACAGATAGCTCTGCCAAAGTGCTTTAATAAGCTGGTAAGATTATATATCACCTGAACAGCATGCACTGTATAAGGGTTTTCTTTTGATAACCTAAAGGACATTAACATAGAAGCTTACCCAAGTAAGAGACATTTTTCCACTTCAAAATAGGTTTTTCTATCAATACTACTCATGTGAAAATAAATGTAAACTCTTACTGAATCTTGTATAACTATCATGTATTAGCTCATGACACATCTGGCAGAGTGGAAGACTTCACAAYGAAAGGAACATAAAGGACAGCGATATACTAATGATAAACTGTGATTAGCGTCCACAGTTAACCATACTGACTGCAGACGACCACATCRCCTGTGGACAGTCCCAAAGTAGCACAGATTTGTAGAAGGATCCAAAGGAGCAGTGGTGACTGGTAGCTTGGGTAGCACTGTCATAGCAGTAGCATGGAACTGCRTGGGGGCAGGTGCCAAATAGTACCTCTTCTCTTGGTGGATTTTGTTACWTGCCTTGTCTGCCATGACCATAATTATACTAATACCATTATCATCCAGGCTAGTTGATTTACCTCAGGTCTGCTTATGACTCATATAAAGCAAGGGATGACTTGTAGACACATCCCATACAACTTGCAATGTACCAATCACTCTCAACCCATGATGAGAATAAAAATCTTCAATCTAATGTTTAGTATTTGAATTGCTATCATACCTGGGGTCCCAGACAGACTTAGTTTCTGTAGAGGCACTTTGTAAACAATAGGATGTCTGCAACAATTACTACCAGTAAAAAAGCATCTTATTCCTAGATCAGGTGCTTCAACAGCAGGTAGATGTAATGAAAAATAAGTTTGGAAAAATGTAGGAAGAGGGACTAATTAAGACATTTTTGCTGAATTATTTTATTTGATAAAAAACATAAAAGCTGAGAAAATCACTTTTCAAAAGTTATTTTTTAGCTACAATAGAACTCCTTTCCTAAAAGTGCTCAGATTTGAATGTCAAAACTCTAATCAAGTGTGATTTCACTGACCTCCAAAAACATGCCAATTCTTCAGAGGATTAAAAAAAAAAAAAAAAAATTTTTAAGAAGTAATCATTTAACCATTTTTGGTTGAAAAGTATGTTTTCATTAAAGCAAAAGTGTTCATTACCATATATATGTGTATGTGTTACCTCAAAGGCAAATGTTAGCCAATCTAAGTATAATTCACTCACTCATTAAAAGCCATTATAAATTGGAAAGGCTGGCATGAGAGTGTAAAGGATAATTCAATGAAAAAGTGCTAATGTAGCTCTGAAGCATGGTAGTGGAATGAGCAGGCAAGATTCCCTCTTGGTGGGATCTGGTGCAGAGCCACTGATTTTCAGGAAACGGTACTGATATCTATTAACTGTCTCCTATCCCTACTCTATCCATCCTCCCATGGGAAATTGTTACTTTTCTTGGATCTCCAAAACCAAAAAAATTGTGTAGGATTTTTTTCTTTAAATATCTTTACTTTGCAGACCAGTATCTCTACTCCTCATCAATTTTAAGAGTAAGCTGCTTAGTGTTTCCATTGCATGGTATTCCCTCTTGTACTCCAGTTACCACAAACAACATTTTTTCTACAGCCTAATCTACTTGATATGAAAATCAGCCCATACCACATATTTACATACTTGTATCTAAATTGTCACAGTGGAAAAATCTGTAGCATTCTGCTGGCTAGTACTTCCATATTTGCTTAATGTTGAAAGCTGTATTTCATACTTTTGTACTCAGGCAAGTTAGTATACCAAAATATAACATTACACACTAAGTATTTATGTATACGTTTTATGTAGCTACCAAGCTGTGTCTGCAGCATTCAGCAGCCACTCTTCAAACGCAATAGACTTGTTCATGGTAGTATTACCTCTGCATTTCTGTGGCTGTGCTAGGGATGCACAAGTAACTGAGAACAGAAATAGGACACGAGGGGAAAAAAAGCTATTTCAGTTATACACATACAATTGCATTTAGTGAACTGAATTCTGCCAAGTCAATGGAGCTGCATGTGACAAACTAGTTTAAAATTAGGCCATGAGAATCTATCCAAGCTACAATCTTTCCAAAATGTGAACACATATTAAGAGTCCCTGTTGCTCATAACACAATATATTAGCTCTATAAGGCCAGAAAACTCAAAAAGCAAAAGCATTTTCTTCGGTCCTGCTTCATGAACAAAGAATGCTTTAAAACTCAACCAAGTAGCAACACTAAAATAGAAACAGGAACTCAAGAGACTACCAGCTGAATGGATTAAATACACTTTTTAATATCTCTAGAGCTGGACTTTGAAAAAGAAATCTTACAAATAAAATAACTGCAAAAGTGCACACTTTTCAAGGGTTTATATCATGGTGGTGAATAGAGCTTTAATAACTCTGGTGATACTATTGCGTTGTAGCACCAATAAGATATGAAACATTTGGAGAAATGGAATTTGAAAAGCTGGCAGTCACCTCTAACTGGAGCTGGCTGGAGATAGTATCTCTGAATGATATGAGCTCTATAAACAAGAACTTGGCCAAACTTGATATTGTTATTATTTTCCTTTCTCATCTTGGTTCATTTAGTTGCTATAAAGTACTAACAAGGAGACATCTGACTGGCTGCAGTTACAGTATTTTGGTCCCTGTCCACTTCAGACAGGACAGATGTGATTATACTAAAAACTTACTACCACMAAAGAGCCTTTCTGTAAACATGCTCTTGAGGTGGAGGGTATATTACTGCCAATAGCTGAAAGGTCCTGGAGCARCACGATGCAATGCAGCCTAGAATTGAAGGGTCAGAATATGCCTGTACTATGTCATACAATTTAAATAAGAATATCAGCATATATCTTAAACAGAGCCTTCAGCATGAAGAACATTCTTGCTAGGACTTCTAAATGTATACTATCAGCCATTGGTTCAGTGCATATACTACAACAGCTTCTTTCTTTCTGAAACTCTGTAAAGCCTGAATTTTTACTTTGGCAAAGCACTTGCACACGCAAAATGACATCTGTGGCACGTCTATGCCACTAAAACATACTGGCGTGTAGTATAGAGACACCCAGATTGCTGGAAATGGGGTAGTTTAGGCAATGGAAGCATCTAGTCAYAGCAACGCTTACTAATCAAAGGCTAACATACAGCCAGAGGAGTCAATAACTAGGGTRGCTTACAGTAAGATATCATTCAAAAGTAGAGAAGAAGGAAGAGTGAGAATGAATACATTAAGAGATACCGAAAATGTATGCAACAAATTTATGCAGATCAAGGCATTTCTCCTTTACTACATCAGCAGTGCYGGGCATATGATGTGAGCAGCATAATAATAATTTTATATATGTGGTAAATATCTACCATCTGAGTTCTAGGCAYGAACCAAAAAATACAGCATAAAACATTTAAAATCAACAGAGATAAAGTTCAGGGTACAGAAAGCTTTTGATCCACACAAAAATGGCAGATGTTATATTTGAGTGACTGAAGACCAAAACATGATTGARACCAAGTCCAAATCAGCCTTAAAGGTAAAGCTCAACCCATATGCCAAAGGCTTATTTGGCACCTTTTTCATATTCCTATTGAGGGTGGGCGGGGAATCTAATTATGTCAACAGTTTCCAAAAAGTCAATAACCTTTTAAATGGATTTCCATTGGTCCTTCCAATTTCAASTCTAGAAATCTGCAAAAATTCATTCTTTATTGTTACTAAAGTACATGTTTTTCCTGAGCTTCAGACAAGTAGACATAAGCTCTCATTTTTGCCTTTTCAGAGAAGCATGACTRAAGTACACTTGTTTTGCAAAAGGTCTCATTCTTTAGACAGTACAAAATATACATACATATGGACAAAACAATAAACCACTTCTATGCTATTTTCTGCTTTGAGTGTTTCTCAAGGTTTAAGGTAGTTTTCTTTCAGGAGAGTATGTCCTCTCAAGTTGACTTCCTAGCTGGTGACTTCTACAGTGGAACAGGAGCCCTGTGCTCCCTCCCAACTACCTTCCATCAGCTATGGCTAGTTCTGATCTCCTTCTCCTTTCAAAACCTTCATGGTGTTGTTGCTCCTGCTATTTTTGCTGGGTATTTCTTTCCAAGTTTTTTAATCCCCTAACTGCTACCCTAGCTCCACTCTACACTCCATCTCCAACAAATCAGATAAAACAGCTTTTCCTTCATCTCAGGCCTATTCCTCACATGTCCTTTACCAAATGTTAAGATGAATGTTGTTCGCTGGTTCCTTATTTTCCTGCAGATAATGTTCAGATGTTAGGAAGCGCATGAATGCTTAGATGATTCACTGTACTTCCAGGTATTCGTTAATGAAATAAGCTCCTAATATTAACTAGAACCTAGATGTGGAGCAAAGGTTCTTCACACAAACCTAATAACCCTTATAGGAAAATGAAGCTCCCATTTGAAAGAAGAACCATGATGACATGGTGTAAGTGTACAACAATACTCATAGCTGTATCTATCCTAAATAAGGATTGCTGACAACTGATATTATTTATTCTTTCCAAACCCACAAAGAATTTTCCAGAATTATTAGGTGTTGTTGCATGATAATAACCAAGTCAATATTTTCCATGTGTCTGCCCATGAGGCAGAATATAAAGAATAGCCCAGACAAAGTAAATCCTTAGAGAACATCACAAACAATCTCACTATAACACTAACAAAAGTTACAACGTAATTGTTGTCTCCAATATAATTGAGAGAAACAGCTCTGTCATGTCTGTCCGAAACCAATTAATTGCACTGCCAGCAATACCTAAGCTGTTTTCCAGGCATCACCCCAGGGTGTGATGAAGGCTTTGGTAAAGCATACTGCTACAACAGAGGCATACAACAAGATACCAATTGCTGCACCACAATATCCTCAGAAAGATTCTTATCAACAAGCCCCCTTTGAGAAAAAAAAATGAATTAAAAAGAATGATATGCAAGTGGAACAGTTCTCTAAGGATATYCCGTGTTTTACGTAAAAAGCTGAATTAAACTAAGTCCCAACATGGTAGGCTAACTGAAAATCATTCTTTGGTTAACAAAGATGCTTTATTATGCTTTGTGGATCCAACCAATCTCTCTATATGAATTTACCGGAAAATATTCTCTCCAGATAAACAGTACGTGAACTATAAAGCTCACTTACGGTCTCTAAAATATAACTGATTTTTTATTTTTAGGAAATAAGATTAGACTTCTTTTTAGTTAATTTAAAATTTAATAAAGGAGTCATCATCCCCAAAAATTTACAGCTACAAAAATACAAGTTCTAGATTTTCAGTATAATTATTTGAAGCAGAGGTTTTGTCTTCACTGGCATTTTGTCGGTTTCATTTCCAGCTCGTTGCATCTTGGTTCAGCAAAGAGCCGCACTTGCATGCATTACATCTCCTTGAATAACTCGTAACACATTAAAATCATTTTCATGTCAGTGAACCATTGCTGATCTACGTTTTACATGTCATAATCTACCATTAACTGTGAGCAAATTAAGATCAGAATTTGTAAACACAATTGATAAGTGAAAAACTATATATCAAATGCAATGATTTATGAAACCTCAAAWTTTGTGATAAAATATCATTGCTTCTGGCATGAGCTCATGAGAGGAAAAGGAAAAACCAAAAATGATCAAACAATTTATAGTATATCTTGTTTTTTCTATAAACTGCACCCCAATGGTATATACAACATGATAAACAAAATAGTCAGCCACTACCTAGAAATCTCTAGTTATATTTGGTCCTCGAAGATGAGAAGATGGAGGTTCAGATAAAGAGTGAAGGTATTTTTGGAGGTCGACTGATAACATATGGACAATTTGAACAACAAATAATGGCTGCAGGAGAGTAATATATGTTTCAGATCCATTATTTTGTTAGGTTGACTTGCTAGGATAAATAATCTCCTTCTTCACCTACCCTTCAAGCTTGCAGCCATCTTGTCCCAAGCTTTGTTTTCCATAATATTGTAATAGCTGCTTTGCTGGTAACTCTTGGTCTTTTCTAAACAAAGTCAAGTAAACATGACCACGCTTATTGAGAAAATTCCCTACCTTCACCAGTGCAAGCTCATTCAAYAGATAGACTTCTTTTCCTCTGGAGGTGTTTTCTCAGTTTAACAATGGATGAAAAATAGGTATAAAATTCTTGAAATCTGAAATGAGTCTTTTGTCATCACCCCCTGTCTAAAAGAACATACAAGAAGCATCAAGAGAATGGAGCAGAGCACCCCCAAGCACACCCTGCAGGAACAGATTGGCGTACCTTCACTAAATTCAGGACGGTTGAGCCAGTATACACAAGCTCAGCCCTCACGCCTTTGATTCGTATTACAGTAAGATCAACCACATGATCTACAGGCAAAGCTGATTCTGATTCCATGGTGAACCCATCATGAACTTCCAGTAGCTGATGGCCAAGAAAGGAGGCTATCAGTTGGTCATTACAGAGAGTCAGGTTTACTACAGTCAAACTGGTAAAGTAGCTGCTTCTGCATCTGAAGWTTTTATGTTCAAGGACAGATTCTCCAAATAACTACAAACAGGCCATTGGAGAGCTAGCAGTGAGGATCTGACATTTAATCTGGTACTTTATTGGGTAACATTATCCCTTAAACATTCACCTTTTACAACATTTACTCCATAGTTACTTATCTTACCACTTGATCATAACGAATTTGAGCATGAGCTAGGACTATAAAGTGATAATTAATCAGTATGTTCTGCCAAGGATATTACCATCCAATAATGTTCACCATCTCATTTATATAACTAACAATTTCAATGACAAGTTATCATGACAGTGTAATTTTTTTTCCAGATCCTTCATACTGTTACAAGTAAATGGTATCTGGTTTTGTGCGAACATACTGGAAATGTTCAAGGATCAGTTTGTTGTAACATTTCTTTCTTCTGGACACTCTGATAGAAAGAAACTTTCTAATACAGATCATAGGTTAATCATTCAAGTACTTTCATCAGTCTATATTAACAACAATCTGGTTATGCAAGAGTTTCCCCATGAGATGCAATCATTATTTTCTATAGGATCATATTGTCTATCTTCAGTATTAGCCAAATAGCTCTTAAGTATCAGTGAACTTTCTGTTAAGAAAAATTAAAAAAATTCAAAAAAATTCAAAAAAAATTCAAAAAAGTTCCTCCCAAAATTTTTGAGATCAGTCAGCAGATAAAAACAATTCCACATTACTCAGGTGACAAAGTATTCAAATGACACAAAAAATAAGTAATAAAATGAACATAGGCATCCCGGAAGCAATAACAGTATGCAAATATGTTACATATGTGCTAGCTGGCACAAAACAATTAACACAAATGTAATCACAAACAAAACCAATCTTGTCAGTACATTACTAACAAACAAAGCAGGACTGAATTTAAAATTATTAATATTAATTTAAAAAAGAGTTTAGTGGACTGTAATTTTTACATCAAGTGATGGTGATAGACTATACTTAAGGGTTCAATAAGATGATGCAATAACAAAAAAAATCAAACAATTTAATGAAAGGGGAATTCCAAAAAGCTTTGCAAAAGATTATAAGCAATTCTGTGGCTGACATATATTAAGAAGAAAAGATCTCACTGACTACAAATTGAGCAGATCTCATGAGGCTTCCACATAGCAGGAATGATCTTGCAAAACCGCTAGGGAATGTGTTAGAAAATAGCCCAGAGGTCATTTCCAAACGATTTGGTTCAGCCTGCAGACTACCTGTCTCTGAATATAAGGTAAATGAACAGCTTTCAGATACATTTTTATGTTTTATAATAAAAGATTGTAGTGGAATTTAGCAAAACAATTATTGCCTATGAAATTCTTCACTCCTATGAGTCTTTYGTGGCAAAAGTAGTCATGCACTATCCTGCAGGTAACACCAAAGTAGTCAGTAGTAAAAACAYTACTGTGTGGAGACTGCAGGGCATGTTTCACCCTCATCTATGGATAGAACTTCAGCTGAGCAGATCACAAGAAAGACTCGTCTTGCAGTGGCTCATGTGAAGCAAGTTAGTGGTTTCTACCTACTTTTTATTTAGGAGCAGTCTCTGCTTCTCATGCTTTTATGTGATAGTCCTATCACATTGGAGGTTTATAGCTAGAAGAACTGAATGGGTCCCATCAACCTTATTAACTCATAACTTCTGGAGTTTTAAGATCTGTTTTTAAGATTATTTTTAAAAGAGAGATAAAAAAGTGATTACTTTTTTTCCCCCTTTCTTCTCTCTTTAGTTTTTCTTTTTAACTTAGAAAACTCAGACATATGAAATCCAATCTTCCTTATGGAGACTCAAAAGTATGGCCTAAGATCTTTGTCAGCCTTAAATAACTCTAACAGTGATAAAACCAAACAAGTCAGTTATCCACATTTTTATGGTTTTATGGTTAAATACAAATTCCTTTGTCACTGAAAAATTCTGACGAGAAAGCTGTAATCCTGTAAATTACCTCATTATTCAAAATTCACCAGGAGAAACAAAATATTTGGTATTTGGATTTTTAACACTTWAAATAGTTAAAAGTAAAACATACAAAAAGAGAAAACAGGAAAATTTTCAACTTTTGTGTGCATGAAGAAACCTACTGGAGTAAAATTTATTTTAGCTTCCCTTTCAAAATATTGGCTTTAATTCCTAAATCAATTATCCTTTGGGATTCTTGTCATTCTCTGGACTTCTTAGGAGTTACCACTCAAAGTGAAAACAGTTTTTGTCACAGATTCAAAAATGGACAGCTGAGATCCCTAACAAATAATTACCATGAAACTCTTTTCACTATAACTAGATGCCCTGCCATAAGYAGACCTAAGACCTGACCTTGTCATGGCCCCAGTTCCCCAGTGAAGCAGGCTCTTACGAGTTCAGGTGAGTTAATATAAATGTCTAATTTAGCTGTCATAGTAGGCAAAGTGCCTACATTCAAGAAAGCAAGGATCAGATCTTTTACTATTCAAGGCAGGCAGGCCATGGCTCCCCCTGTCATTGAGATAGCTGGGAGGTACAGGTACAGCCCTCTAAAGTGATTAACCCTTTATTAATGGCTTATGCAAGCTGTTGGAAAGMGTATTAACAATAAAGTAATGCTCATAGCAATGTACAATGAAGAAGGTATTTTTAAGATTTCACTAACACTCCCTTAATCTAACAACTACTTATCTCAGCTGGAGGAAAATAACACTGTACTTTATTGGCTACTTTTTCTAAAATCCTCACCCCCACCTTCCTTTTCTCTTTTTCTTTTGTCTTTATATATATAAAATCTACATATGGTGAACRAGCCATTTAAACTGTTCTCATAAATACCAAATTAAATATTTTCACAGACAATAAAAATCTAGTTGTCTAATCCTCAGTTCTTCAAGTGTTTTCCATTCTATTTCAGCTGTTTCTGAGCTTTTGATGTTTCCGGCTTTTCACCCTCCCCTCTGTGCTATATTAATGTAGAGATTTTTCTTTCATTAGTGCTTTTAAAATACTTTCAGATAAAAAAAAATCAATGGGTTTTCTTATGACAGTCATCTTTTCCATATTATTTATAAATGGAAAGCCCCCAAGATATGACCCAGACTTCTAAGAGAAACAAAACAATCATGATTAGAAATTAGCTGTGTAGGGCTGTTTTCATGGTTTACCTGGGAGGTGAACTGGCAGTAAGGTTTCAGCCTTGCAAGTAAGATCTTGAAACATGTGACATGGGACTCCATCATCACCAATTTGTGCTGTGATTACTTCTGCACACCGCTGCAGTTTCTCACCTGGGATGAGCTAATACATTTCCACTGACCACTACATAGAATTTCAGCTACTGAGTGGTCAGCTGAGCGGTCAGCATACAGACATGTGCAGACCTGCACACCCAGTTTCGACAGCAGACTACCATTTTAGCAGTATCCTGTTTCCCAAACACTGCAGAAGAATACCCTTCAGTTTTCTGACCAAAATTAGAGTGCAGGTGCAAATGCACTCTAAGTACAACTAGTCTCCTTATTCACAGTAAGGCCACCTAAATGGCCTTACTGTAAATACAGCATATACATCTTAAATGCTTTATATATGTGCTTATTTTGGAAGCACTACATAATCTTTCAGSAAATGCAATGATTTCAAGACAGTTATGCCAGTTTTCCTCAAGGGAAAGCCAGATGTGGGGTACTATCATGCTATCTCTGCCAACTACCTAAGGATGTCAGAAAACCCCCTGAAAGCCAGGCAATACTGGATCTGACCCCTATCAGGACCAGCAATTTTTATTTGTCACCACACAGCATAAACTCACTGAAGAACTGATTTAGTCAATGTCCTTCAGTAATCCTTCAGACAAATTAACTATTTAGTCTGCAAAGAATTTTCAAAAATGCACACAAATACATTGAAGGAGAATATTTCTCTATAAAGAGACTCATTTATAATCAGGTACTCATTTTTCTATCAGTTACTTCTCTGAGCTGTAGAAAAAAAAGTGTTTATAGCATTGATGGAGAGAGGAATTCAGATACAGAACTGCAACCTGCAGTAAGAGGGGAAAACAAAAGCTGTGTGTCTGTGCCTGAATACGTAACATGTATCATGCATCACTACAGGATCACCAGTCATTAAAGATTTTATTATCAAAAATCTTTGCTATGCTTATCAGAACCGATGGAACAGCTCATTCTGGATGTCATCTCCAGACATATGGAAGAAAAGAAGGTGATCAGGAGTAGTCAGCATGGATTCACCAAGGGGAAATCCTGCTTAACCAATTTGATAGCCTTCTTGGATGGAATGACTGGCTGGGTAGATGAGGGCAGAGCAGTGGACGTTGCGTACCTTGACTTCAGCAAGGCTTTTGACACTGTCTCCCATAACATCCTCCTAGAGAAGCTCAGGAAGTGTGCGTTAGACGAGTGGACAGTGAGGTGGACTGAGAACTGGCTGAAAGGCAGAGCTCACAGGGTCGTCATTGGTGACACGGAGTCTAGTTGGAGGCCTGTGGCTAGTGGCATCCCCCAGGGCTCAGTACTGGCTCCCATCCTGTTCAGCTTCTTCATCAATGCCCTGGCTGAGGGAGCAGAGTGCCTCCTCAGCAAGTTTGCTGATGATACCAAGCTGGGAGGAGTAGCTGATGCACCTGAGGGCTGTGCTGCCTTTCAGAGAGACCTGGACAGGCTGGAGAGCTGGGCGGAGAGGAACCTCATGAGCTCCAACAAGGGCAAGTGCAGAGTCCTGCACCTAGGGAGGAATAACCCTAGGCACCAGTACAAGCTGGGGGCTGACCTGCTGGAGAGCAGCTCTGCAGAGAAGGACCTGGGAGTGCTGGTGGATGACAAGTTGACCATGAGCCAGCAATGTGCCCTTGTGGGCAAGAAAGCCAACAGTATCCTGGGGTGCATTGGGAAGAGTGTTGCCAGCAGGTCGAGGGAAGTGATTCTGCCCCTTTACTCAGCCCTGGGGAGGCCTCATCTCGAGTCCTGTGTCCAGTTCTGGGCTCCACAGGACAAGAGAGACACGGAGCTACCGGAGAGAGTCCAGTGTAGGGCTACAAAGATGATCAGAGGGCTGGAGCACCTGCCCTATGAGGAACGGCTGTGAGAGCTGGGCCTCTTCAGCCTGGGGAAGAGAAGACTGAGGGGGGATCTTATCAATGTGTATAGGTACCTGAAGGGAGAGTGTCAAGGGGATGGGGACAAACTCTTTCCAGTTGAGGCAATGGGCAGAAACTGAAGCACAGGCAGTTCCGCCTGACCGTGAGGGGGAATTTCTTCCCTGTGAGAGTGACGGAGCACTGGACCAGGTTGCCCAGARAGGTTGTGGAGTCTCCTTTCTCTGGAGATCTTCAAGGCCCACCTGGATGCAACCCTGTCTACCATGCTCTAAGTGACCCTGCTGAGCAGGGAGGTTGGACTAGATGATCTCCAGAGGTCCCTTCCAACCTTACTGATTCTRYGATTCTATRATTTTCTCARGACTAGGCTATAAAGCTGTGAAGAGCCAGCAATTGGAACAGTTCTGCAGCCAACATGCTACACTGACATTCTTCCTCATTCCCACAACTCCTTTATGCAGGAATTTAAGCCAATCAGRAAGATTCTTTAAGGAAAATATTTTTTAATGATCTCTTCTTCAGACAAACACACAAGGTTTGTTATTTCCAGAAGGCAAGGGAGTTGGGGAGGAAGCTGATTGTTTTAATTTGGTCTGAAAGCTTCCAATAAGACTTTTCCTTGAAATTTATGCTTCCTCTAGTTTTAGCTATGATGGAAATGATATTAAAAAGTCCTTGGTGGGTAACCTAGTGCTTGTGGTTTGTGTCCTGTCTGGAAGCAGGAAGCTCAAAGAAACACAAAACTGAAACGTAATAGACCAAACCTGATTTTCTCTGTGGATGCAAGAMGACCATCTAGCCCAGTATCCTGTGGCTGACAAAAGCCAGCAGCAAACAGAGACAGGACAAAATAAGCTCACAAAAGCAGTTCTCTAGAATACTTCTCTTTGATCCCAGTGATTTGTGGCTTAGAGACTTCYGAGCCATAGGTAATAGCCCTCATGGTCTTACTTTCCACAAATAAGCTTAATCTGTTTTGGAACCCTTTAGTATCCCCAAAATCCTGGGACAATAAACTTCTACAACTTTACGATGTACTGCTGGGAGTCCCACTTTTGTTTGCTTTGAACTTGCCACTTGCTGTTACAACTTCATCCCCTCCAGCTCCTGCATAAAAGAGACAGTGAACAATTGTTCCCTGTTCAGACTTCTATGCACCTCTGGTTTTATAGATGTCTACAATCTTTCTAGAGTCTTCAACAATGAGAAATTGTAGAGTATTCAGTAAAAAATGTGCAAGCAAACGGAGTGGGGGTGAGATGAAGGCAAAAGAAGAGGACAGTTTCTGATTTTATCTTAACATTTCATGCACAGACCTGCAAAAGCCTGCAGTTATTCATCCTGAAGAAGTTGCATTCATTTCTCAGACTACATACTGTTAATCTTCCATAATTACGTACAAACACTGAACTACATTTGTATAATCAATTTTTCTCCTRCAGCTGGTATTCTTGCACTCTTCTCTGGCAGCAGCTCTTTGAGGGRAGAGAAAGGAAATGGAATCAGAAGAATAACTGAATTGTATGAAGAAAGGTGATGGAAACAGAAAGGTCCTACTGTGGGGTTAATCACACCATCATTCTTTACCAGAAAAGCGGTCTGTTATCTCTACATAAAAGGATGGTGTCAAGCACATCTCCTTAGAAAGGACTATAAATGGAAGTTAAMAGTGATTCAGGGCCAATTAGCACACTTCTCAAGTTAACCTTCTCAAGTAGTTTTTAAATTGTTAGTTCAATGTACTTTATTTATACAAATGTGCCTATAGCAAGAGATTATTTTATGTGTGCATACATATATATACATATACACATATATATACATACATGCCAGTTAGTTTTAAGCTGCATCAGTTCCTTATGCAGTCCACTGTGCCTGTATGAGAGAGAAGGCTGCAGAGCAGYGAGAACAAAGTACATAAAGAGGCCAAGACTTCTGCTTTCTGCAGCAGTGCTAGTTCGTTGCTCACTGCGAAAAATCATCAAACTATGGCTATACACCACTGATAGACTAAAACAACAGACTAACATTTGTCTTACACCTAGACTGCAAAGTCCTTGGAATAGACATTTTTGTTGTTTTTACATTTAGAGAAGCAAGACAATCAGGTCCAGGTTAATGAGCTATGGCCTTAATTACTTTGGTAATAAAAATAGTAATGAAAAATACACTAAAATTTATAGGAGAAGGATGTGTAGATATAGTCAGTAGATAATTGATAATGTACATTTTACACAATACAAATGATCAGAGTGGAGTCCAAACAACTGTGTATTGCAGGATATGACCTGCAAATTACACAACACATAGGTTAGGTCGCACATTTTAGTTTGCAATTTCTGAACCTAGAACTCTGGGAATACCACTAGAGGGCCCACAGCTTTTAAAGTTGTGCTCTTAACTTCACACAGCACGTACATGACGAAGTGAACAGAAAATTTATATCAAAGAGTATTCAGTGGGTTTCTTGAAGAGGTCATTAAATTATTTCCACTAAAGTCAATCTTTAGGAAACCTAATGTTTAAAAGCCAGGAGTACAGTCAGGTCCAAAGTTGATTGGAAAATGTTACTTTGTTGAGCTGAAAACAAATAAAATGTTTCAGGTTCAGCATCSTTCTGTGTAATTTTCCACAGGACTCACGACGAAGTCACTGCAGATCATCACAAATGACCAGAGGGACTAAAATCTGATATTTCAGTATCTCAAAAGGTAGAGTGGCAGCCCGCCAGCAGGACTGCCACAGGCCCAGGAATATGGAATTCTGGTCTCCATGGTGGTTACCTCTGGCCAGGGCCACATTAGAGCTTGCAGGCCACTTGGCAAAAAATCAGGAAAGTGCTGGAGTAATTTGGCTTTCTGGATCCACCTGGGAGTTGCACAGTCTACCATGAGTTTTTGCCTCACTTATTATTTRAAGGAAAACTTGACTCTATGTACTGATGCGCATATATACATATGCACATACATATATACACACACAGAGAAACACACGCACATATTCCCCACTCAGGTATAGACAGAACAAAAATATTTAAAAAATTAAAAAGTATTTGGAAGCCAGAAATACTGATTTTCAACTAGCTCTACTTTAGCAGTGTTTTTATCATGCTAAAATAAATTTGTACAAGAAGCTAGAAACCGACATTTTGTAGCTACAGAACTCCTTTTTTATCACACAAGCTTCTGCACTTAAGCAGATATTCCCAAATATGCTTAGATATTGCCCTCGTTTATGACTACAACAACAATCAAAAATCCATTAATGACCTGGCAAGAAAAGGGGCTAGAAAAAGATTGTCCATAATGTACTGTCAGAACAGTAGGAAAATGTTTTACTTCAAAGTCGCCACCACGCCATATACAAAAGCATGGCGGCCTCTTTTCAAAGCTTAGGATTCATCATCATCATTACTATCATTATTATTGCAGGAGATGCTGAGAATCACAAAAGCTAATAACAAAAAGTAATCTCTCTCTTCCTCCTTGTGAGAATCATGTTATTTCTGTGAGATAGCTCATAGATGCTGTCACTGGGAAAAAAATTTACAATTGCTACAGATTTTTTGTATTATTATTATTAGAAATAGACAGTCTTGTATACTATTAACCTCTCCCTGTGGTTTAAGTTGCAGAGTAACATGAAGTTCTGTCTACCACCCTGGATTCTCAACTATCCTTTCACGAGAAAGGACAAATTATTGTAGCCACAGCAGTGAAGTCAATGCTGACACAGACAGTAAATTGTGAGAGAATACGGTGCRCTGCTGTGGCCGTGTACCTGGCGTGAAGAGCATGAACATAAAGGATTTCTCTAGGGAAATCACAGAGGTTTGTCTGAGCCAGTTTCAGAAACATAAAAGCAAATCCCTGGTTACACACTGATTCCTCAGTAGCTAAACAGCCAGCTACTTACTATAGTAGCTTTAGAAAGGGATTTAACAAGTGCCAAGCTCTAATGCTGCCTGTGTAAACAAATCGCTTTCAGCTGGCTAACGCATCTTCCCCACCCAGGCTGCAATACCTCGGATTCACACTCATGTACAACAGCATCCAGTAATTAAAAGAACACCAGTAAGCACTGGCTTTTCAAAGCTTTGAAAAGCATACACTGTATACAAGYGTTTTCTTTTTATTCTAGAATCCAGTTTTTCATACCCTAAAGTGAGAAGGAACAATATCCCTAGGTAGACCTCTGGCAAGGTCAGTAGGAACTCTTGTCATTCATTGCAGTATAGAACAGTTTCATGTTTTCTGTTTATCCTTCAAAGACTACTGCCCTGCATTGGCTAGCAGAAATGAAAGACTGTGCAGGCCTCAGTTTAAACTGCTGTACAGCCAGCTACAACATAGGCCACAGTAGGAAGAGGGAAGTTCCCGCTAGCCGGAGGCCAGGCTGAGCTAGATTTTCTAATGAAATGAAGCCATGAGCTCATATTCACCACCACTTGTCAAAACCTATCTTTGAACTTTGGCACCAGTGCCTTTCAGTTTCCTTCCACGCTGCTCACTGCTGATGCAAAATTGTCTCAGAGTGAGCTTTACTGAAAGGTTCTGCATACACCCGGCCAAGGATAAAAACTATGCCCTGGAGAGCAAATGTCAAGAGTAAGTGGACTAGCCAGAAAAAAKGAGTCTCTTACTGACTGAAAAGAAACTGAGAAGGTCTAATCAAAAAGATAACAAACKCTAGGAGTCAAGTGAGAAAAAAAGAATTGGTTGATAGGAATGAACACATGCAAGAAAGTAGTTACTCGAGTAGAAGGGAATTGAGCTTACTGGGGGCACAGAGATGAGAGCTAGTAAAGAGAGGCAGGTTTGATGCATTTCACGTTAATCAAAAAGCTGAGAGCTTCTCAGTGCAGGTCACAGGAAGAGAATGTCTGATTGCTGTAACATACCTCCTGATACATATTCCTAGCAGGCACTCCCTGATTTTTCAAGGGTAGAGAGCATCCTTCCACTTCTTGCCTGTCTTCTGCAAATAACCTGCCTGACTGATCTACTTTTGTAAGCGGAGAAAGTAAACTTCTAATAAAATTTGTGAACATCATAATGCAATGAGGCAGCCAATTTTATACTTAAAGCTTCAAGATCAAAACTGTACGTATCATCATCAAGTGACATCATTGTGAATATAATTTGGAAGAGTTTCTTAAAAGCCCTGTAGGAGAAAAATAGCTCAAAAAAGATCAATTTAGACTGAGTTACGTAATCATTGTTAATTAAGAAGAGCTGATGCTCTGATGTACTCTGTTAGTCAAAAAAAGGGGGGGGGGAGTTAGGGCGATTTTTACAGCCAAAACATTCAAGCTTCTGGAAAGGCAACAAAGTCCAATAATCTAATCTGAAATACATAAATCATGAATGGAAAGATCTTTTGTCTCAGTAATAGAAATATCTAAGATCTAGGAAGGTTTCAATGATAAAAGATAGCTTCTTATACATACAAAAGCACAGAAACAATCTTCAATCTAAGATAACCCCTAGACAACTGTTTGAAGTAGAACAGGAGTTTATCAAAGATCAGAAAAATAAGACTGATATTTCTTAGAAAATTTAAGAAGCTAGTCAAGTAGTAGCTCCATCTTAATTGTGTTCAGAGGTATATGATTTTGAAACATTAATCATTTAATGCCTGCCATACAAAACAAGACCCAGAGATGTCACATTTCAAAGAATACTCATAAATGTACTATCAGAATAAAGATTAAAGTTGATATGATCATGATGAAAAATTGTTCTTGGGGCAAAATAATGGGCGATGTAGACTTTCTTGGAACTTCAGAGGAAAATAGAACAACTCACCCTATTACAGGGAGTTAGATCTCTTATTCCTGAAGAAACTGAAAATATATGCAAGCATTGCTCTCCATAAGAAATTCCAAACACGTCTGCATGACTGCCTATGTAAGCTTTAACTTATGTTTTTGTTTGGGTCATGAATGATACTAGATGGACTAGATGGATCATTTAGTTGGACTAGATGATCTCCAGAGGTCCCTTCCAACCTTACTGATTCTATGATATGACAAAACTATACAGAGAAATTCTGTGTTTACCCACAAAGTAAGTACAGAGGAGAGCTGCACAAACCACTTCAATAGAAAAAACACTATTTCRAAGTAACCTTGAAGGAGGAGGGGGTCCATCTTTGCAGTAGTGTTATCTTCTGGAAAATATCTGGTGGGTCCTGCTCCCTGGAGCAGTAGCACATGCCACAGTTGAAGTGTGGTACTGGAGAATTAGATTAATTAACAAATCAAGGTACCCACAGGAGTGCTACCAAAACCTCAGATACAGAGGTTTTCAATACAAAGTATAAGCACTGTGGAAGATGACCCCAAAACTCTACCTCCTGCTCGTGGACCTCACTACAGCTCAGAATGCTAAGAACTGAAGCAGAGATAGGGGAAGTTCAAAATCCTACATCTATCTGAAACTTCTTCATAAATTTTGGATACAGAGGCCTGAATTCTGCCCACAGTATTTAGGTAGATATCTAAATTTTATCAAGGAACCATACAAGGATTCTGCTTTCCTTTTGTTCTCGCTCTGTGTTATCCCAGATGTGAAAGTGTGGCTTCCATTCCATGGTCACATCACTACTTGTGCTTTCAGCTGAAGCATCTACTGAGCGTCTATTTAGTTCTAACTATCTGGGTACTTTTCTAAAATATGCATAATCTAGGTTGTTGAAGTATGAGTCCATTAGAGAATGTCTAGTAAGTATAGGTTTTTAGCAGAGTAGAAACTACTTGATAAACATCCATCAGGCCTCAAAAGAAGGCCTTCTCTCCCTATTTTCTTTTTATTCCTGAATTTATGATTTTTTTTGTAGTTTAATGGTGCCTAGTAACTCCATTATGCTCGATAGAGCATAGATATGTGACAAAGTAAAGAGAATCTGTTAAAGAAAAATCACAACCTTCATGACAGATATGTTTTAACAGATATGATAGATGGGTATGGATTAAGAGGATATGGCTCCAACCAGAGTTTAACAGAAGTCATATAGCTTGTCATTTCCCTAACCAATGTGAAACAGAGGTCATTTGTCAGCATCACAGCAAAAGCAGATTCTCTAGTAAGTAATTTCATAATAATAATTCAGTTTTAGCAAAAATCCAGAAAAATTAGGAGAAACTGTTAAACAAATGAGGATTTTTGTTCAATTAGAAAGTTCTTTGATGTCATTTAACCATTCATCTTGTATGCACTGAAATGGAAATACTTATTTTAAGTAGTATTTTCTTCCCTTTCTCTCTCTATATCACACCAACAGACTTTTTTGTTCTTCTCTAGGGAAGGCAATCTGCCACTACTTTCCTGTTAAAAATTTCTCAATATAGAGGAGCATCAGGAACAATTAGCAAAAAATGTTGATGTGAACTCAGTAGAAAGTCTACATAGACTCTCCAAGGAAATCTTAGGAAGTACAAGAGAAAAAAAGCCAAAATCCTTCTGCCATTTCATGTACTCAGGAAGACTTTTTCAGGAGGTATGCAATAATTTATGGAAAAACTGCATATTGCAGAGTCTATTATGAAAGTTTCAATACAACTGTTTTATTTTTCACTTGGTATTTCCATTATTTGCGTAACCTTTTGCCACCTTGCAGCAAAATCCCCTGTGATGGGCTACATCTGCTGCAGCACATTGCATGCTGCCCTTCTCCTTTCCCCTTTTTCCCTACCTACTCAAGAACCACAAGCCAATATTCCCTATTTTATTTCCAGCCTTCTGCTTACCAGACAGCTCTGAACAGAATGGTCCCTATGCAAACTGGGCAAGGTCTAGTGCTTGCACACAAGTATACCCAGCAGCAGGACATCGGGTGATGATCTGTCACCGCAGCCTATGCTAAAGCAACTGAAACTTCATTTAAAAAGTCTTAAGCCTGCAGAAGGTGTTCCCAGGCATAAAACATTCTTTTTAACAGGTGGTAGCAATACCAGTTCCTGCATGTTTTCATGTTTTTTCATTTATAGTTTTCATTTGACACTGAAGGGGACTAGATAAATTTATATTTAGACTGCAAAGTCCTAGTGTGCAAAGTATGTTCTATAAATATGTATTTTTAATTAGAACAGGTCATGAAATAGCTAAAAATAGTTACTGAAACAGCTGAGTTTCCAAGAACCTGAATACATTTTGTGCCAGAGTTCATTATTTCCATTAATCTCAAGCGTATGCTTATTCTATCTACTACAATGACAATTTCTGAGTAAGGTAATACTCATTGTGAAATAAGAGTTTTCAAATATTTGTTAGTCCAAAAGCAAGATTATAGCACCATATTTTCTATTCTGTTTGTACAGGAACTCTATACACACAGATCTCTTCTCTCATACTTCCTTTGATTTGGATTTTTCTAAGAACTTCAGGTTAAGGTCAGGATAACCTACATGGTGAGCAAGATGCTAAGCGGTATGAATAAAGCAATCAAGATCTAACTGGTTCTGATGAAACCCTCAAAGGAACAGCCGGGATTTTTTTTTTTTTTTTCCTGCTTGGAACAGATTACCATCATGTGTGCTAAGCTCCAAAAGAAGAAAAGCACATAAAGTTATGGACTAACACTTTATTTACATTAATACCCACTATTATTCAATACTGCGCCCTCTCCTCTTCTAATAGGTGCAAGACCACAATGGAGGGGCCCATAAAGACAGGTTTATCAAGAAAGTACAGAAGGCCTAAAATAGTTAYAATTTCCTCCACTTTTAGTGCACTATCATAGCTGCACAGTTCTCCTGTTCATCCATACTGCAGCCACATCCAGCCTTGAGCAACAGAACCAGATCTTTCCGCTCAGATGACAGAAGTGCATTCATTTAAATGCAGAGATGGCTAGCACTACTGTAGGTTAGCATACAGACAAAAATCATTCGCAAACATTTTGGATTCACATTAAACAGTTTATGATGCCTCTCCTCCTCTCACCAAAAACACACGCACATGCACAGAGGCTTATTATTGCTATTTCTACTACTGCTGCTGCTGAATTCAGCTCATTCTTCAGTGACTGAAACTATAAGAAAGCAGCCATGTCCCCTGAACAAGATTTTTACCTCTCTTTCGTGTCCTGTAAACACTCCGAGGTGTATGCAGACAGTGCTGTCAATGTATAGCAAGATTCTGACACACTGGAGACCATCAGAGAAAAAATGACAGCAATAACACCATTCTGAACTCGATTTCCTTCTTTTTCCTAYGTCTGTTAGAAGTATCTGCTTGTATTTTATATTAGTAATATTAGAAAGCACTACCCCCACTTACAAAGCATATGGTTGTGAAGATATTAGCATTTCAATATCTACCCAGGATTCAAAAGTAATTTCAGAATGGTAATTAAGCCTTTGAAGAGTATCCAATTAGTGTGAAAAACTACTTTGAATGAATGTGGAGCACTCTGTCTAAATTGAATTGATATAACAGCATTAAAGATTTCAATTTTTTAAG
>NW_028186333.1:590929-613053 GCF_003343005.1 Rhea americana
AATAACAGCTTATGCTGTCAACACCAGCTTCTGCAATTACTAGGAGCGGAGGTTTTGGCTACCTCAAGCTACCTGAGGAGTAGCAGGAAACATATTTAATTAGTTATCTGAAAGTGGCACATCATCAACTCATGACATCTGTCACACAGCAAGAAGGAAAGACTTCTTAATGTTGAATATAGTCCAAATAAGGAGGATTCTTTGAACTGGGCATTACAAGATTTGTTCCCACACCTTTAGGTTCTTCCCACATACAACCATAACAGTTTTTTCAGCCATGAAGGCAGCCTCCAATGAATAATAAGGCTGGGCAGATAAAATGAAGGCTACACATTGCAGATAACGTTACTTAGAGAGATCTGATGTTCAGATAAAATGAGTGATTTACAATGTTCTTGCTCTGATCACACCTTTTCAAATTTCACAGGATTTGGACTGTCTTAGTCCTGCTGGTGAACCATTACTCAAAAGAGTAATGTCAATGTAGGCAACTGGACAATTTACTGAGTAACTGCCAACCAGTATGAACAAATTGCCCTCCAGTGCACAAATGACATTAAAAGAACAGCAATATGCTGCTCTCGAAATTCAGTGACTATATTACCCAAATTCCTATCAAGGTAGATACTGCAATATATATTCATAGTTACTTCTCTYCTAGACTCTGTGTCATTCCAGTAGCACACTAAAAATCATAGAATCATAGAAGCACAGAATCAGTAAGGTTGGAAGGGACCTCTGGAGATCATCTAGTCCAACCTCCCTGCTCAAGCAGGGTCACTTAGGGCATGGTAGACAGGGTCACATCCAGGCAGGCCTTGAATATCTCCAGAGAAGGAGACTCCACAGCCTCTCTGGGCAACCTGCTCCAGTGCTCCGTCACTCTCGCAGGGAAGAAATTCCCCCTCACGGTCAGGCAGAACTGCCTGTGCTTCAATTTCTGCCCATTGCCTCTTGTCCTGTCACAGGGGACAACTGAAAAGAGTTTGTCCCCATCCCCTTGACACCCTCCCTTCAGGTACTTGTACACATTGGTAAGATCCCCCTCAGTCTTCTCTTCCCCAGGCTGAAGAGGCCCAGCTCTCGCAGCCGTTCCTCATAGGGCAGGTGCTCCAGCCCTCTGATCATCTTTGTAGCCCTRCRCTGGACTCTCTCCAGTAGCTCCATGTCTCTCTTGTACTGGGGAGCCCAGAATGTCTATCTCAGTCATATAGATAGAAAATAAAATAAAAATAGATCAAAGGTTTTTTGCCTTTAAAATATATCARTATAAGTGGTCCAATTTTCAGGGTTGTATGTTCACACAAAACATATTTTTTAATTTTCTAGTACAGTTATTTTGCTATTATTTTCCAACTCATGTTGAAAAATTACAAGGTATTTTACACAAAAATGGTTTCTTTCATTCTTCATTCAGTCAGAATTGGATAGAAATTCACAATCATTATAACGTCACTCTCTCTGCTTCATACAAAATATTAGACATAGAGTAAAGCACAATGATCCCCTTTTTAGATAACAGAATATCTGTAACCTAACACAAAAATGACACATTATAGGTTTACATTGCTGGATTACAYTAATATAAACTACAGCACCACTGTAATACATACACTATGTATGTAAATAAGAGTAAATACAACACCAACAATAACAAGTTCCAAAATGATGATCACCYGTATAGCTAACAACTTTCATCTAAACTTTAATGACCTATAATTTTGCCTCTGGACATTAACTACATAATCTTTTGGCAAATACTGCTAATAATTGAGCTGTCAGGTGTTATGTTAATAACAGCATCCTCTTTTTAGTTATGATGGTAACACACTAAAATACTTAAGAAAAATCAGCATAGAGACATTAGTATAAATGATTTCTRATTAATGTCTATGCAGCCTGACACAAAATTTCAAACAATTCAAATCATTTCCAGAACTTCTTAGCCTTACTTGTCAGATATAACATAGTTTATTSCGCTATGACATTTCAATACAAATATACAGTGGCCTACCTTCGGGCACATGCAGTCGAAAGACTGTAATGCTAATCCCCAGAATAAAGTTTTCTGAAGCTGCAGCTCCAGTCCACCTACATACTAATTCCACCTACGTAGCTACTGTTGCATGGCTTTTATGACTACAGTCAGTCTGGGAATGGACATCTCTCAATGTAAATATTGATCCAAGGTAAGGTGCTGGCAGTCATTGAGTTTTGCAGCTGTCCACCGCATTTCTTCTCACCTGTCCAGTTTCTTGGAATAGTTAAACTTTCCATTTCTGAGTTTGAAAATTAACAAGAGTTCTTTCTAGTTGCAGATAATAGGGTTAGAGAAAAGAAAGTATTGATGAGGAAAATTTCAGTCTTTGTTGACATGGTGTTAGAGGAAGACATCCTTGGACCACAGTATGAGCTTGGAAATGGTTTCAGCTAATTCCAAGGATAAACAAGCCCCAATTGATCCAAGGTCAAGACAATATAACTGTAGCCTAAAAGCCACCTCTGACAACATCTTTTCCTCTCTCCTGCACCTAGTACTACTTGGCTAGTCAAGCTGAGGTGAACAGCATAGGATTGTAACTTTCACATCTGGTACTACAGGCAGAGAAGCTATATGACTAAGGCAACCTATCAACCATCACCAACAATAACAACTGTTGTCAGATCTTATGTTCACAGGTAGGTTTACTAGGAAGAGGAATTTTACCTGGGAAATCATGAAAGTACTGCTCAGCAGAAAAAAAAAAAATGATGGACAGAATGTGAGAAGCAGTTTAAGTGGCTTAAAAATAAAACTGAGATATAGTAATAATATCATATAAAATAGAGGTGTGCAGGTAGACATTGCATTCATGCCCTAACACCACTGTCAGTAGGGCCTACATAAACAAAATCACCTCTACAGTAACAAACTGTGCCTTAAACAAAGGACACTGGTTACAGGCAGTGGGAAACCATATACTCCTTTTGGGAACTTTGTGAAGTTTATTACATTGGAGCAGCAAAATCCCTCCTGAACTAGACCAATGAGAAGGAGTTGCACATGATACACTCTTTGGACAGTTTAGAAAAGATTGCTAGAAAATCAGAAAGATAGAAATCAGTCTTTTCTGTAAGAACTAGACGTGTGTCCACTTGCGCCTTTGAAAATCTCTCCCTTATTTTCATGCAGGCAGGAGCAGAAGGAGTTGAAAGTCACAACAGCCATGAATAATCACAGCAGTCACCCTGGGAAATGAGAAAGGACAACAGATAACGAGAGAGGGAATATTTTTCTTTAGAGGTCATTGCTTGTCAAGCAAGTACAGAATATCATTTGTTTTGTGTCATATTTGTTTTCTTATGGGCTTTGTTTTCCTTCGTGTTTTAATTGCCAAGAGCAAGAAGAGAGGGCTGGATTATGGATTACATGTAATAATGACAAAGGCAGCAAGTTTTAATAAGAAGGAGAGCTAGCTAGGCATAAAAGGATAGGATGTTCTAGAATATGGAGAAGTGTGAAAAAGCACAGGGAAACAGATATATAAAACAGCTAAAGAGACAAATACATCAACAACATACAGTTAAAATGACCGATCATGCAGTAACAAGAATCTTGCACAAGTTAAAAAAAAAAATCACAACACTTGAATTACACCCTTGGGAAGAGAACATATCCATCAATAACAATTTCACATCTTCAGTGGCGAAAAGGACAAAACAGTGATACGCCTTCCTCATCAAAAACACCATAGCTTTGCTGCATCCAGTGCAATTTAAAGGTTTTAATACTATTCCCACTGAAGTTAACAGGAATCTGTAGCATTTAACACCTTGTTAGAGACTACCACTGCCAATCAGGATTAGCCCGAAAAGAAAAGACTTTCTCTAGCATATTGTGCTTAGCCACTGTAAGTACTACAGCTATTCTTCTGACAAGAGGAAAAGCGGCTGCTATTCCCCTATCAGCTTGCTTCACATAATCCTCAACATAAAGTTACTCAGAACAAGCAATGCCAAAAGACAAAAAAAAAAAAAANAAAAAAAGAAAGAAAGAAAGTAAAAAACAAACTTCAGCTACCAAACAAAGCTATAAAATATTCATCAGAATTTTTTGAGGTAGGAAATGCAGCAGTCACCGTTAACACAGTGCAGTATAGATGAATGATATTCAGGGTTTAGATGCACACAGTAACTCATTCGATAGAAAAGTTATATTTCCGTGCCATAAGTGGCATAATGCTCCCGTACATCACATGCATCATCTACTAATATTCCTGCTTCACACTTGTTCAAGCATTATTCAGAGTCTGACAGCCTCAGAGGCCATGCTCTCCGCTGATTTTGCTCTTTCCTCATACTGTCAGGTTGCTGCCTCTGTAGTTTCACACAGCAAGCTGATGAGCCAGTGTTCTCTCTCATGTTCTGGTTAATATATAAGTGATAGATTTTAAAGTACTAACGTTAGCCAATGGCACTGTAATAGCAAGTAACCCGTCTGGGTCCTTTACTATAAAATATGTCATTCTGTGACCTAAATAATGGTCAAATTCAATACCTCTGTGGTAAATGAGATGCCATATAGACTGGTGGACAAGGTAAGGCAACATGAATGCTTCTTTTGACTGACAGTTAACAAAAAAAAAGTACTTATCCATTAAGTTAAAGATGTAAATATGTTAATGGGAGACCTCAATGAATATAGTCAAGCCACACCAGAAGAGAAATGAAATCCTTAATGCTTACTGTCCATAGCTATATATACACCAGCTATAATSGTAGCTTGATCTGCATCATGATAACCTAAGAACAAATTCACCATAAATATAATTGTCTAAAAAAAAGTGTCCAGGAAATATAAAACATAACAGTTAGTAAGTTGAATAGAAATTTAGGGGGAGCTGGTTTATCTAAACATCATCTATGGACAGGGCTTAAATTGTTGCCTAATTTTTTATTTTTCAGGCATTATTTTTCACACATATATCCTAAATGAAGAGGCATAGRTGAGTTTTTAAATTAAAAAGTTCATATGCAGGTAGCTTAGTAAAAGCATCTGTTCAGTAAACAGCTACATTCAAAAAGRCAAACAAGATACGTATTATATTATGATTCGCTTATAGAGGTCCATGGCATGTGTCCATCAAGAAAACTATGTCTAGCTCTTTATTATTTAATCTACATAATGCAGGACTACTCAGAAGACSAGAGGATGAAGAATTAGATATTTATGGCTTGCAAAAACCATGCCCCAATTTCTTTCATGTTACAAAGCAAAAAAGGACGCAACGTGCAACAAATTAGGAAGCAGGACGCTATCAGATGAACACAATGCTAATATATATCTTCTTAGCATCAGTACAAATTAGCTGAAGAATCCATCCCTATCAACGCAGTTGCCATTAAAGAGASAATTTCTTTAGGAGTTGTGGCTGAGATGATTTTGTGCTGACATGCCTGAATATCCATTGTACTTTGAACTATTCCCTTAAGTACAAGTTCGGCTCGTAAATCCCGCAGAGCGTCTCAGGAGCCAACACAACGCTTTAGAAGAGGCTAGCCTTGTTCTCTGCCTGTCAAGGAATCCATCAGTTTTAGAGGGGTCACTAAGACCTCGGTTACATTTGCATTTTTAACACAATACAAACCAATTATTAATCACTGTCATGGAAGACTTTCTTAACTTAAACCACAAAAGCCTTTATGGCATACTTTTCATTTTAAACTTTCCCATTTCTGTGCATCTTCMCCTCAAAAAGGAGTCAGCAGCATTCACTTGTCAAGGAATAAAGGAGAAAACAGAAAACTCAGAGAAATGCATCTAAGACTAAAAAAGAGATTGTGAAAAGGTAACAGGAAACARAGAACCCAGACTGTAAAAATCCTAACAAAATGCTAACATCCCAATGAACAACTCTCTCTGTTCTGTGAGTAGAACACCTYTACACTCAACTTTAACAACTCTTTGATACACAACAAAAATATTTTTCATGGAAATGGGTTGTAAAAGAGGAGATGCATAATGTATGAGACAAAAGCAAATTATCTTCGTTCCCTAAGGGAATGCCTTTTGTCTCACATATAGGTCATGCCAGCATTCATATYTTCCGTATTCTTTATAAAGCCATTCAAGCATTATAGATTACTATGTCAAACTGGTACACTGGGATTTTTTCATTGCAATTAATACCTCTTGTAAAGAGCTTTTTACAATGAACTCAAATATCACCAAAAGCAATTAAAATCTATCAGAGATGTGAAATGGTTAGTTCAGGTTAGCTTACGGGGAAAAGTGATGCAACATATTTTACTGGGAGATGAGAAGCAGGGCAGAAAATTAACAGAAAATTATATCAGCAAGACATAAACTTAGAAGACTACCAAAAGAACACGATAATAAAAATTATTCACTGGCAAGAAACAGTACAAATGAAGCAACCAGAGACTAATGCCAAGCTCGTGTTTTGGTAATGCTTACTTTAGGCTTATTAAGAAAATGAAATAAAAGGGAAGAAAAAGAATAATCAAGATTTCAGTACATAAAACTCAAACTTTTGTGTGCTTGATTTGAGACATCATGAAGGACCTTACTTCAATGCACCAATCATTTTTTAAATGTAAACATTCTTGAAACCCTTGATTGGCTATCATTTTACACTCTGTTTTACTCTAAATAATATGAACTGTTATAGGAATCATGTCAAAGACACAATTTGTTTCAACTACACAGGTACATACTAGCTTACTCATGTCTTAAAAATCAGAAAAAAAAATTACCTCAAATTTATACAACTATGTAATGAATGCAAATTTTAAACTCCAATTTCAAAAAAGATATACATGATTTAAAGGAAAGTCTTTTGGGGACTCACAAAGCTGCACTCCAAGTTGTATGTCATCCAGCTGACCATCCCAAACAAAAGCTGATATCGCAGCATTTTTATATCACATCGTATCACAGTACTTCTTCTGCTTATTTAACTGCAAAKTTACTTTCTAGAATTTGTGTGTATGCACAGTCTATGCATATTACAGCACTGATGTGAGCTTTTGAAAGTACTAGCATTTACATAACTATTTCCACTGAAATCAATACACATATATTACATGATGAACACAAAAACTYTGTTTGCTAGAGATATGTTCTATTTTTCACTGAATGTGCATACAATATGTCTATGTGTTAATATTTATATATTTACTCTGGCCTAGATAGCCAGGTTTACATAGGACTTCACTTTAAATAGTCAAGATCYAATCTTCAGATAAGCACTCACCTTCCTTTTATATTGGTAGAAAGAGGGATGTGCTTGTGGGTTTATCTTTAATGGGGGATTGGAGCATGTTCTCAYACAGAACAGCACACTACTATTTTGGCTATCACTTTCTAGTGACACATATACGTCCCAACTTCCTCAAGCCACAAATGGCCAGAATCCATTTTCTAGGCCTAGTTCCACCTCCAAAAGCCCCTTCGTTACCTGAATTTAGGTACCTCTCTGGCAATGGAACTTTAGTATGAAATAACCTTATTTTGGAAAAAAAAAATGTGCCTTTCTCTGAACATTTTAATTGTTTAAGCACCTGGAAAACTTTCAGGTCAAACCTGACAAACCTTGGGTTAGGTAGTGCTAGAAAGGAGACAGCCCTATAGGATTTAAATTCAAATGCCTAAACCTCAATGCAGGTTGAGAATTTGTGAGAGCTGGATCTAGCACTGTGTGTTTCGGCATAGCATATTCTGTGTAGTGAGCTGGCAACACGAGCCAAGCACGAGAGTAGGCTCATACATGTACTAGCAGTCTTGTCTTTGGCGCTTCCTAACATTTTCGAGATGGACTCCACAGTCTGAATACAGTTCCCACATAGAGCAAAAGGTTATCTTGGTCCTATTTGTATCACTTTCTGCTCAGTAACAGGCATGAGACTGAATCTCTGATTAAAGTGCAAAATTCAGCTAGCCTTCAATTACCAAATGCCACAGACATGCATAAAGATAACTAAATAGCGCTGCTTTTTTGTCTAAATTAATGAAGACATTCTTGAACAGTAACATTTGCTTATGCCACTCGTGGGTCACTCTCCGCAGTCACAAAGACAGACTTCATGACAGCATTTGGTTATCATTAATGCCCTGTCACCCTCTCTGCATATCTCCATCTTAAAAAAATGTCTTTGATGCCTTTTGTTGTCACATCATTATTGCAGCAGACCGCAGTCGACTTCTGCCTCTGAGTTACAGAAATCTTCCRCAGAAAATGATGGAAGTCTTTTCATGAGAAAGCCATGCACAACTACTCTTCCTACAGTACTGAAAGTATTCTACAGGAAACTATAGGAAACTWCAGCAGATTGATGAAACAACTGTAAATCTCTCATCTCTGTCTCCTTTGACATCTGTATTCTATGACGTGGCGTACTGTAAACTAGTAAATCACACATTGTGCCACCTTTTCTTTACAAACCACTGAGATTTTGTGTGGAAAAAAGTGATATGGATATGGGGAAGGCTGTCACAGACCAGCCTTACAAGCAATCAAATTACAGCAAAGTACAAAACCATATAGCAGGCAATGTCATGAACTGAATTGCAAAACACCTTTCATTTTTAATTTATGTAAGTACAGCACCTCTTGCTAATAGCTTTGGCTCTAGTTGTGTAGCAGTGCAGAGAAAAGGACAGTCYTGTGGCTAAAGAATTGAATCAAGTTAGGAAATCAAGTTAGTTTTATCCTCAGTTTTGTCAGTTTGCATGTGCCAAGACCAGTCTGCAGTTTCCACAACTTCAAAGCAAGTTAGGTGTGCTCAGAAGCTCTGAAAATTCAACAATTTCTTTAGGCACTAAGATAGGACTTTAAGTCAAATGATGTGTCCCAAAATCTGYTCTAAGGGCTGTATCCTCCTAGCTGTTTTGCACTGTAATTTATTACATAAATCATGTCAGTTGGGCTTTGATATCATATGCAGATTCTGCATGCAGAATGAATATAGGATATGCAACACACATCCTTGTTGCAGGGATCTCAAATGTAAATCAAAAATACAGATTTTCCCTTTAGCACGGATTAAATCCATATGAAGCAAATAGCGGTTCATTTCAGTCAGTGCTCCATTTAATGAAACTAGCCTAACCGAGCTTCCCTTAAAAGCTGMATTTCAGCTATTCATTGAAACCAAAATGAAACAAAAACAGTAAAATACTGAAGAATCATACAGATATCATACAGATATATTTCAAAATGATTTTAGATCATGTGATCATATCTCAGTCAACCAGATTTTATATGTTCTTCCAAAGATTCCAGTGTGAATGGAATGTACAAATGCGTGCATACTTTTCTGATAGATGCTTTTTTCCCCAAATCAACAATGGAATTGCCACTAAACTTTTAAATTTTGCAACAGACATTCAATCCATGTACAAAGTATGAAACATTCAATAAAGCATCCGGTTAGGTTTGAAATAATATAAAAACATTACAGTATTATTTCAAAAAAAGCRTTTTCTCTGAATGTTCCCCTTATATTAAAAGTAACTGTATGACCAGATTATGCACTAATTTACACTTCAAATTCCTTTGAGGCCCACTGATATTCTCATATTTAGAATAGTGTAGAGTGGAAACGAGGATCTATCTGTCCCTTTGCTTACATGTAGAAAAATAGCCGTGGGACCAAGCGATCAGATACTATGACTATATTTTCCTGAAAATGGGCCAGCTGTCAGCCTTCTTCTTGCCAGCGTATCAGTGCAAGAATTTTTAGCCAGGGTTTCGCAGGACATAATGCCAGCACAATTTAAAAACTGATTAACAAACAACACTCTAGTCAACGTTAATTTATTTGGAGAGAGAGAAAGACAGAAGAGTACGTATATTTCAAAAATCAAAATAAAGAGTTGGCATGCCTTCAGTTCTACTGAATAATGCAATGAAACTTTCATTCCCATAAAAGTAACAGATTTTTTATTATTTTCAAAACTAACAAAGAACAATAAATCTTTGGTTAAAATATTTAAACAGAAGTGTGCATGAGAAAAAGCATGTAAACCCTCTGAACACCCCTGCCCCTTCAAAAATAGTTGCTTGTTGCTGGTACCCCCAGAAATCTAGTCAATAATTTAGAGTACAAATCCCAGAGACTGACACTGACAAAGCTCAGCAGCAAGTGCAGTAACAAGGAACCCACAAGTTAAATTAGAAGGAACTCTAGTATAACATAATTTTTACATGCATTCCAAAACCTGGGTCAGGACATGAGGAGTCACTGAATTTGTAGGGCTTCAAAAAGAGCAGTAGAGCTTCTCTGGCAAACCAGTCATTCAGGTTAGATATTCTTGCCTCGTACTAGCATTATAGCTACTAGGCAGTCAAGACAGAAGGAAATAAGAGATGTGGTAGAGAAAACCCTGTAGCTGAATGCTAGACCAAGTGATATGAAGAGCTTATGATGCGTTTTAGTGCTTTGCTATTTAAATTGTCATATTTAAAATGAATCTCTAGCATGAGATTGCAGTGAGACTATGCACTGTGAGAGTATAAAACACACTCAGTGCAGAACTCGAAAAAGATGGACTTACAATTTACCCTGTATCTGCTTCACCTCCACCAGGCTTTAGATGATCAGCAGCACACCACATTCTAAAGGGCTGTGCTTTAGACGTTTGTCAAAAGCTCACCATGAAAGCTCAAGAAATTCAACAGTACCTACTGATTTTGCTTCATTGAARACTATTCCCCAGCACAAAAAAATGCCCAGGCTCTTGGCTCTAAAATTTACATTCTAAATTGGGATCAAAACAAGATAAAATCCAATTTTCTTATCCAAGATATTCCTTCTTTCCTCACTAAAGGGAGAAGAGCTTGCATCAACCATGAAAACAGAAGCTTTGCTATAGTAGATGGAAGATAAAAACCTATAATTCTCACTTACAATGCAAGACGTGTGTGAAATGATCGTATTCATTTAATTATTAAACAATATCTAGTGCAGACCTGTATGTCCCCAAACACCCCGGTAAGCACGGCACTGCACACTTTTGAAAAGAGGAATCATCTTAACAGTGTAAAACACAAACAGTAACAAGTACCTGGTTGCTAAGGATYGTAGGTAGTGACCAAGACTTCACAGCAGTCAGCGCTCAAAAATCCACTGGGTGGAACAGGTGGGAGAAAAGCAGGGACCTCATTTTCACTGCTTTGGAAATGATTAGGTCTGCCGTTTCACAGAGGCAAAAGGGAAAAAATGTTTTAAATAGCAATATATTCTCTCTTTCAGAATTTCGCAACCTAAGAGAAGTGTGTTTGGATTATATTGCCCAAGGACTGGCTCCATTATRGCAGCAGGTAGAAAGTGCTAATGAATGACGATGGTGCTCGCAAAAGGTAAAGAGTACCCAAAATTGTTTGTGTGAGAGATGAATAGGTGCAGATAAGAAATTCAAAAGACCTTCACYTTGCTCTGCTGAAGCATGAGAACTTCACTAGTCTTGGCTCCTAGTTCCTACTTAGGGACCAAAGTGATGTTATCCAACACTTAACTGCCTGTTGTTTAGTAATAAACACCTATTAGTATTTATCCCCCAAACTACTTGGAATTTAGATTAAATCTAGATTCAAGATGGAGATGTGTGGCAAAGTTTCCAAAGATTTTACTTTTTTTATGGTAGAAGATTTTCTAATTCAAGCTTTTCAGATCTCTATAAAGATGGAAAGTTCAAGTGTTGGTAATAACCACTGGGTTAGAAGGTTTGGAAATGCAAGGATTCAAGTTTAGCTGATTTTAAAGATAGTAAACGTCTATGATATTACTTCACTATATTTTGGAGTCTATTTTTTCACAGTTGTTCATAAAAAAGTTGTATTTTACTCTGAATYTTTTTAAGGTAGAAGATGGTAAGTGTGGAAAGGATACACAAAGATGCCAACAATATGGCAAAAATAGTGTCTTATTTTTAAACAATGAACCACTTTTCTCTTACTTCAATAACCTAYAAATCCAATACTAACACTAAATGCTGCAAAGTCTCATAAAGTCTATAATATATCTTCAGGGCATTCAAACATTCTCATTTAAATTCTCATTTGCATAAAACACATTCAGATAAAATCAGATTTTAAAAATGCTGCTTACCTTCTTCCATTTTTCTAATTTCTGACAGGTAGTATTGTAGAAAATGATCTAATCAGTAAACAAAATCAGATTTCAGTAATTGTAGGTGACAGTTACACCCTACAGTCTCGCTAAATGCAAAGGTAAAACCAATTATATTAAGAAAATTGTTCATTGCTTTTTCTAACTACACCTTTTATGTGTTCTGTATTGTTTTAACTAAGGCTTACAAACTGTGTTGAGCAATAAAACAAAGACAACCTTAACACACTTAAAAAAAAAAAAAAGGTTTCAGTTTAGGGCTTGATATGCTAATTAATTAATGATACTTTCATTCCCTTTAAATGTGCCATTAATTGCTTCTTAGAGGAAGTAGAGAAAAGGTACAGGGCAGAAAGCGTTTGTAATCCTGAGGCCAGGTTTTAGAAATGAAAGGAAAACATTTAGCCAGTAACCAGATGCCSCTCTGGTTACTGTATGAACGGATCTATGTTTTCTGCTTTTTTGAGACCTCCCATACCACCGGACATGCTGATGCTGGAACTTCAGCCCTTGTATYTCATGTGCCTGAAAGGCTAAAGTCTCCCGTCCACAGCAGCACCTGAGTTTTGTCCTGTGAGCTTTCCTAGTGGTGGTGCCTGCAGAGAGCAGAGGAGGAAGAAAGCCGA
Organism: Rhea americana; assembly: GCF_003343005.1. Lineage (NCBI taxonomy): Eukaryota > Metazoa > Chordata > Aves > Rheiformes > Rheidae > Rhea > Rhea americana. Next base: position 603,688 of record NW_028186333.1, read on the forward strand.
AACAGAAGGAGAGAGGAGCWGGAGGGGAATTTGAGTGACCGCGTGAAGGGGACAAAAGCAGATAGGATCCGACTTAAAGCAACAGACAGAGACACAGGTTGGATAACTGGCCCAACACGACTTCCCTGCGGCCTGGAACATAATGCAGGTTTCTGGTCTCACTATTAGGTCTCACTATTTGCTCTCAGCAAACAGCTGGGAAGCCCCAGGGAAAGCGTGTGCCACATTATTCTTACTAGAGAGCGCCTGGCAATGAATTATACTGCTACTCAATGAACTCACTAGATCTAAAAATTCTTTCACTGCTGATGGCCCATTTAGTTCCACTCACTAGAATTTTAGACTTTTCCCAGAGTTTGCTTTTTAATCACAAAGACAGGTACATAATACAGCTACCAAAAGCTTGCCACATCTATCTAAATTGTCTCATATTCATACTTGTTATAAATGATCCTTAACTTTATAAACACGAACTATTTTTCATTGCACCTTTGTCTCAGTAAGGGCCTCCTTCAATGTCCTCCTTTACATATGAAAAGCTATGTCCTACTAACTTTAAAATCTCATGTTTTACATTTCTCCGAAATGTATGGCATAGACAGTRTCCTATATTGTGTGGTTTTCACACAGAAGTGGCTGCTCTCCTGTCCCTAATGAAGAAGAAAGCGGAAAAAAGCACTGATGATACTACATCATGAACATGACACTATCATAAATCAGTGCCTTAATCCCCATTTCTAATACAAACGGCTTTAAGGAAAACCAAATAGCCATTATTTCTGGGTCTCACCACATACACAGTTAGATGTATTTTTTCTTCTTTTCATCACCAATAATGTTGATGATTTAAAGATATTTACTAAGTAGTTACTGTGCTTTTGGCATACTTCCTTCTGTGCGCTTCACATTCTACATAGCACTTCCAGCACTTCCATATACCATAACACTCAACGTAATCACACTGGAAACTATTTTCACCTTTATATCTAAATCCATTATGGCGCTTATAATGGCTTCACACATCGGATATTTTTAAATTGCAAACATGAAAGAGGTGTGAATGTCTTACAATAAACATACCCTTATAAATCTCTGCAAATTGGAACAACTACCGAAACAGCACATACTTGTTTTTCCTAGAGTCTGTGCCAGTCACCACATTTTTCTCATTTCACACTGGGAGTTACCCAGTGCAGTCAATTATGAGCAACTTTGGTACCACCATGCTCTTCCTACTAAAAGTATCATCTCAGCAGTTCATTCTAACCACATTAATARAAATACTTTGACAACAAGGAGAACTAACAGACTTTAAGAGAGCTGCTATCAAATCTCTGTGGTACAGAAAGCTCCTAACATGTTACCTAATAKATTCAGTTGGTTAATCATAGAGTAATCGCAACAGCAGCCCTTACCTTTCTCTGCTGCACATGCTGTATACATAACTGCATTCAAATCATTGTACRTGTAAAAGGATTGCTGAATCTGGCCATGATGATCTACTATAAATATACTTACATTTCAGGGCACAAATGTATCATTCCCTGAGCTTTCTAGATAGCAAGTCACAAATACACTTGTCACAAGTGCTCTTATCTTGTAAAGCATRGCATTGACTTAAGGGTATTAATTGTACATAAGATGTGTCCTATTGAGACATTACAAAGCTAGCACTTCGGAGGATTACTGTTGGATTAGCTATTTTTTAAGAACTGGTCTTCAGGAGACTAAGGCTAAACTGTAAATCTGACAAGGTAGATAGTGGACTTAGACTGCTTATTCTCATTTTAAAGAACAAGTGAGTCAGCTCTCATTTAGCATGTGAGAAATGATGAAAGTAAAACCATGCTTTTCTTTACTTCTCCTGGAAGCCCTCAGTGAGATCATTATTGTATTTTTAACCTTTCTTTATTTCAYCCTTTATTAGCATAGTTCCAACTCTCCAGGACTACGGCAGCAAGCTGACGTGTCACTCAAATCACACAGGTTACAACCAGGTCACTCTGTCTGTACTGGAGAGGTAGCAAGCTCATCTTATAGAGAGACCACTCATTCATCAACTTTTCAAGCTAATGAAAGGATTAACACTGGCAGCAGCAATGAAGGTAACTTTTTTTCTGATTGGTTGTAGTTCAGATAAAAAGATGAAATAATGAATATACAGTGAGAATCCAAAACTACTTGTTCTTCCTAAGCATACAAGAGTTTCCATGAATGGAAACTCTTTTCCACACTAATCCATATTAGTAGTATGCAGTAGTAGTACTAATCCATATTGCTTTTCAAGGTAAAGAAGCAACAGAATAATCACATGGAGGGAAAAAGAAGGTCAATCTTCAGTAAGGCGAAATTAAAACAATAACGGTAGGAAGAAGCACTGGCGAGCGGCATTCTTCCCAGGCTTCACAATGGAACCACTGTCAGCTCTGTAAAATTATGCTCAGCTACTAACTGCCTAAAGGCATCAAAGACAACTATTATGCTGATTTTGTACGTGTCAGAATCTCTTTACATGTCAGCTAGGAAGGCTGCATGACCTTGACACTGAAACAACAAAAGACTGTGAAATCTGCAGACTCGCGCTGAATAGCCTGCCTTGGAGAAACGTCACTCACAGAAACYGAGCTGCGCTAAGACCCTTGTAAAGGCTGACGAATTTCAGCTGTTAAGCTCCTTCTAAAAACAGAGCAACCCTCGAACAGTGATTAAATATGGAGGTCTTTCCTTAGCTGCTCTGCAGAGAAAAATGTTGTAAAAGCAGTCTTTTATCTTGCTTCTGAAAATTAACATAAAAATAAATTAGCAGGAAAAGGGCACTGTAGTTCTAGGACATTTCCTGACTAAAGATCTCAAAGCACTTTATAGGTATGATTAACTTAGCCTGCAGTCAACTATATTTCTTACTTCTATGTAGAAAACTAGAGAATCAGAAAAATTAACTGAATGGGATCACAAAGGTGTTACAGAAAAGTTATAAAAACACCTCTTCTTTCAGGTGGCTAAATCATGAGCATTCAGGGGTATGTGGGAAAATTAAAACGGATCTGCTCCTGGCATGGAGTCAGCATACACAGTTCAAAACATCACTTGCATCACTGTGACTGCTCTCTTCCACTGCGAGATAGACTCCATCCTCTCTAGTAAGTGTTGAGAAAACCACAGAATCACCTTTCACAAGAAGTTCTGTACCTTGGGAAGACTAATGTAGGGTTCAGGATGCTACAGAAAACTTTGATTCCAAGGGATTCATAGTCATGTTTTAAAATTAAATCATATTTTAAACAAATACAGTATAGGCTTTCTATAATATCACCCAATGTTTATTGCTAATTTTAACTATTTCAATCAGTGTACAGAACTATTCTAAGACCATTTTAGCAAGTATCACCCAGTGAATTTCTTCCAGCCCTGAGTACTGCAGTAACCCTGCAGTTACTGTTCGTGGGCAGCAGTAACTAGTGGCAGAGTTGACAGGAATTTGGGCTATGTTTCTGCTATAGCAAGGTTATAAAATTTTCACGATCTCCTGTTACAGCTGTTACAGAAAACACACTGGAATAATGCTTTGATGAATATATTCAAAACATTTTCCTCACGATTCTTAACAAATTGCAAATCCTCAGGCCGGCAGACAGACCCTAGTAGCACTGTTTTGTGGCATTCTGATATTCATAACCCAAAAAGTTTCTCTCAAACCAAAAAACGTATTACTGAGTAAAAAAAATTTATACTTACCTAAGCAAATGTTAATGTAACATGTTCTTGTTTACAAGGTGATAAAAAATTTGCCCTATTAAAAAAAACACATTTTTTCCTCTCTCTCAATTTGTTACTTCTTAATTCAATAATCCACGGGGACTGATCCAGGTGCCATTAAAGTTCACAGGAATCTTTCCACTGACTCAGGAGTTCAGCTACAACCAGTAAGGGCCACGTTTCCAAAGTGTGAGAAAACTCCACCAAATAATAACTTGAGTCTAAGTGTGAAGGTTTTGTAAAATGGTAGTCGTACTGCTGAAGTATAAAACATTATTCTGAAAAGGGACCACAAACTATAACTTTTGATTCAGAATTGGTGACTTTCCCGATATTCTAGTCAAGTAGATGAGACTGTTATGGGCTGCCTACTTCTAGAATTTAAAAACCTGAACATTACTGAGGTACTAATACTTGTCTCTGTATAAATGAAAGGTCTAGCAATTAGGTTCAAAGAGGACAGGCTGGAGAGCAGGGTGCCCTGCTTGCACAGAATTTCTCATACCCTGAAGAGGAATCAGAAGCAACAGGTCTTGTGTTTGAGTTGTGATATGAAGTTTGATAAAATTCCACTTTTACAACTATTCTGGTCTGAGGGAATTCTATTTGCCAAGTCAGCCAGGATAGGCTGAATTTCAAAGATTTGGATTCTACAAAAACAGGCTAATCTAGAGGCTGTTCAAGATTGTTCTGGGAAGAGCTGGAAAGGAAGAGTACGTGGTCTGCAAGTACTGTGGAGGCAGAATTAGAGCATGTCCCCAAAGACAGGTGCAGTCACATTCACTCTGCTTGGGTGGAGGTTCTCACCATTTGGGTGCTGAGATGAAACAGCAATGTCAGCAAGAGGCTGGGCCTGCGCCAATATATCCTGCACCCAGCAAGGCTTATCAGCTCAGGGCTGGTGCCAGTTTCAAATACTTTCCCAGCTCTCAGATTGAGCTGACTCACAGCTTGTGGGTGGAATAAATTCACTCCCACCTGCTACCTCCATAGAGGTGAAAACACCCTCAAATCTTAAGAGGACCCTTAAGTAGGCAGAATTTTATAGTAATAGCTGAACATTTATAATCATCATTGTATGAAATGTCACAATTAAAACAAAAAGCTATATTTAATCAGACCTTTCAGAAATTCTTTAATAGTGAAAAGCTAAAAGAGTTGGCAGATTAGGAATTATCTACATTACTATAATTAAAAGGCACGATTCTACATTTCATGCTAGAACAAAAGAAAAGAAAAGCAAATAAAGCAGAGCTAACTCAGAAGTCGGTTACTGACAAATTAAAGCTGCTGAAATATGCTTGCAKGAAAACAGCAAAGGGATTAAAAAATGAACTCCTGTGGAAAATCTGCTATCTTATTCCAGAAAAGCAGAACTAATTTTAAAGAAGGACTTTCACATAACAGGCAAATTGACAACTTCCTAGAAGAGAAAAGGATAAGCTCTAGAGTAGCTAGGTTTATCAAGCTGAAACTTGGTTTCAAAAGGGGTACACTGAGACAGAAATAAGGAAAGCAGGGCAGTTTGCCCAAGACAGCCCTTGACTTATTTATAAGAAAAAAATGATCAAAGCTTGCCAGAATTAGAGAGTGATTTAGGTCTTCTTAATACAAGTGACAAAATCAAAGATTATCTTTACTATTAATAGCAGCACATGAGCTACAAGAATCAAGATCTGATCAGAACAAGGAAGGACTCTCTGCTTCACAGGAGTTGATTCGACTTGAGATATCACCCTGTTCTTGTTCAAAAAAATGTGCCTCCACTCTTTGCTGACACAATCACAAAATGACAGTGAACCGTGACAGAGAAGGGCTCAAAAAGAGCTCACGCTTCAAATGAGATCTCATTTGAGCAGTTACATGCTGCTGTGAATGAAAAGGTGAAGAAAAACTCTCAGCTGGCGAAGGAAACACGTACCATAGCAAATAACATACAATTTTATGCAATCACTACATAGAGACACAGGCCAGTGAAACTATCAGCAAGGGTGCTGTCAGGAAAATCACAAGAAAGCACAGAGGAAACTTAAAAGCACTACTTCTGATTTAGCAGGAATGGCCTGCATATGCTATCAAGTATCCAAGCAACAGCGAGGGTAGAGCTCAGTAACTACCTGAGACTACCCGCACCGCGCTCTGTGTCTGCAGCCCAGGTCTTGCCCAGCACCGGGGCTCTACCAGGTGCTCTACCAGGGAGTCAAAGGCACAGCAGTAACGACCAAAGAACACCCACTGAAAAATCTGATTACTACAAACAGGAGATTTTTTAAAGCTATTATTGGAACTCAGATCATTCACTCCTGTTTGAATTAAGCTTAGATGATAATGTTTCGACTGCTTTTGTGGTAATACATAGACAAATGAGAAAACTTGACCAATGTCTGTGCTTTTCTACAGGAACAATCCTGTGCAGAAATGTTCTTCCTACTCCCTTTGCTAAAATCTCAAGTTTCTGCTTTACCATTAACCGATGTGAATGCCTTACTAAGCAGCCCCCACAGTCACTCTCCATTTCTCCTGCTGGAGCTCTTCCACTGGGTACAGTTTAATTCCATGCTCATTGGGCCAAAATGAAGGAGACTGACTATACAGACATGTGAGACACAAAAGTAGTAATTTGAAACTCAGCACATATGTAATTTTTATATAGTGGAGTAATTCAAACCAGAAGAATTGAAAAAATCTACCTAGAATAGCCAAAAGCCTGTTAATTGAGCACTCACTTGGGGTATTAGAAATYTATGTTACATTGATTTTACCCAGTCTTAACTGTTTAATCTACTTTTGACCATYTATATTTTGCCTTCAAGCCTGTATCAAAGCTATGCATATTACTCATATTATTCTTCTTTCTAAGAATAAGAATATTTTGCAGAGTCCAAATTAAGAAGTAACTCCATTCAAGTAAATAAATCCACCCACATACATTTCAGCGATGTATGGAGACATGCTCTGGGGAAATTGCAGATGAGATAGGCTACCTCTGTCTGCACAATATTCTCTGTTCATGTTAACACTTTGAAGAACATGTAGGGACTATATGGAATGTATTGTAGCAGTTTTAGCTATTTTTTTTTAATAGACCTCTTGAAGAGACATGTAATTTATTTGTGAATGGTAATGCCTGGCTAAAGCTGGATAAAGAATTCAGATAACAGCATGGCTATTCTTGGAGAGAAACTATCAAATGCTGACAAAATACTCAAAAGCAGCTAAGTTTCTTTGTCTTCTACGAGATGTCTATTCAAAGTTTTTCTCCAATAACAAAGTAAACACATGATTTGTTGGAAGGACAGGAGGGAAAAGAATCTGGACAGAAACCCTCCCAATAATTTTTTATACAGACTGAACAACACCAGAGAGCTCTAATCCAACAACCAGCACCTTCCTTACACAGCYCTCAATTTCAGTCTACTCTAACTATGACTGACACTTTGTCCTACGGGYAGATCTTCCAAGAATAGGATCAAACCCAATCTGAAAACACAGCCATTGGCTACGAAGCAATAAAACTAACTGGAGCACCATCATGATCTGGAAAGGCTGAGTTCMTAGCTTTGGAAAAGCTGTAACTGCCAGATATAATGACTTCACTTAACTTCACACAATACTTTCTGATTTACAATGACAACAACCTGTCTTCATATCAAAAAGAATAAATGTCATATTAACATCTTAAATAAAATCTTTAATCTCATTCAAATACATTTAATCCAGGAGAGTTCTGCCGTGTAAACATATAAATTTACAAAAGGAAACCAAACCAAAGAAAAACAACAGAGGATATCGTTAATTCTATCTTTTAGTGTTTTGGTAAAAAAAAAAAAAWGTATCTTGTGTTAGTGTTACTCCAATCCCTTTTGCAATAGAAGATTCCTTCTGAGCATCAAATCAGTCATGAATCATATTAGATGGGAAGACACTTTGGCTGCAGGAAGATTTACCTAATCCTGAAATTCTTCACAAATCTTTGGCACATAACCTAAGAGAACAACAGACTATGGCAGAATTGCTGTTGCAAGATGAATACTATCATTTGTAGTCATATAAAATGGGAAAACAAATTGTCAATTCAGCTGGCACTACTTGCAAGATTTTAAAAAAGGTAAGAGTTATGATGGACAGATGAGACTTGAAGGAACTGGAAGAGTAATCATTCTCRTAATAGATCTGCTATACCAACCTCAATTAAAACAAAAACATTGAATATTATCTGCACAAGGGTAAATAGAAACATTGGTCATTAGCTATGCTGATTTGAAGGGTAAATAGAGACACTGGTCATTAGCTACGCTGCTTTGCTAACATCCAGGAGATTGCAGGCAGCTATGAGTATTCTCATCAGTTAAGTACTCACTTGCTTCTGAAATTAAAAAAAAAATAATTTTTCACACAATGCAAAACAAAACAGTGAAACTCACTGTGTTGTGTACCACTGATACATAAAAAAATTAAATATAAAAGAGTTCAAAAAGCAACCAAATAAATGCACAGAAGAAAAATCTAGTAAGATCTACCATTAATGAAACTATAATGAAACAAATGGCAGTAAAGCTGTAATTTCCATTTCAGGACGTTCTCACATCATGGATATTTGGAAGCTGGGTGATGATAAGCTTGAGGAATGAGCACTGTAAACTCATGCTTAATACTCCTACTTTGGCAGCTTGCAAAGACAGAATTCTGTCTATCTTAGCACAGCCATTCCCTTGTTCATTTATAACTAATATCACAACTGTGCATGACCAGTGTTGTTTTATTTGAGAAAACAAAGGTGTGACTTAAATTTGTGCTCCCAGACTGTTTAAAGTTCACTTTGGAAACAGCAGCAACAGTTATTCTTCACTCTAAACCTTGCTTATTCCTCTCATCCATTCAAGAGGTTTTCTCTTTCAAAKTAGATTCTGAAACAATTCTACACCTTGGACATTCTCTTTTGTAAACTAGCGATAAAGCTGAACTTCAATAAGAAACAATAAGAGGAAAAACTAGCCACAGTAATGAGARTAAAATTTATAGTTATATATTTATATATATTTGAGTTTGAAAAAGTATTGTGGTCCCAACAGTGGTAGCTTTAATGCTTTTTCGCTGATGTGGATCTCAACAGAAAATTTTGCAGTAGCCTTTTTTTTGCGTGTATGAATGTACACAGGGCAATAGACGTTTGATAGAACAATACTGTACAAAACAAAAATAATATAGGTTATTCATTATCAAGATAAAACTAACAAGAATATCTAGTTGTTATATGTTGGAAAACAGAAAGAAAAAGGTCATTGCCCCRTGATTTTCTCCTACCTCCCCCTTTTCGTATCCAGTCTGCTGTCATGTGCTCATCTCTGCAACTTTGCGGCTAGCCATGGAAATCCGCACTGCAAAGGCATCAAAAAACTTCCTGCTCCAATGTGCCCTCTCTACTAGAGCGCTGTGATGCCAGGCCTGGGGCTACCACTGGTACCATCCCTGCTTTGTGCAAGAGGGAAATAAGATTCAGAAAGATTTTACCAAGGGTCATAAAGTTCTGGTGAGGAGGGAGCCCAAGATTCCCAAACTGAAAGCTGCCCCCAGGGTCGTGACACAGGAAAAGAAAAAAGAAAAAAAAAA
>NW_028186333.1:613173-614956 GCF_003343005.1 Rhea americana
AAAAAAAAAACAAGCCTCAGTTAAACTGAGTTTTTCACTTCAAGCAAGATCTCTCACCAGCTAAATTAGTCTCAAAGTCATGGCCATACTCTTCTGTCTGAGCGATTTTAGACTGCAGGGAAACAACTCTTCTCTTTACTTTCAGATTTAGAAAAGGATTCCTTGTCATAACCACACAGTCTGGTTAGCCACACCATCAAATGGGCGACACTGCCCACCTGATGATTCACTCTAATATCGTTGCTGGTTCATCAGCTCTTTTATTTAATTTTAACTGTGAACTTGATGAGTACTTACAATATTTAATTTCTTGTTAATTTAATGAAAAAGAGTGATTTTAGTTTAATGATCTGTCCACATTTTTTTTTAATCTTAACTTGCTTGTTATAGTCCGCAGAAAGAACACAGAGGATTTTTTTTTCCTGCTTTCTTTCTGACAGCAACTTGTACTTGACTTGTGAGGGTGAATATAAAATACTAAAGTAATTTAGGTGCCACATGATTTTCAGTAAATTAAGCTTCTCTCCCTTTACATTCCTGAAGATGTCAACACATCTCATGAGACACCCACACGAAACTAATGGCAACTAAACATCTCCCTTGGTAGTCAKCTTCCTGCAGTGTGATGAACCATAGCCTATGTTGGTTTTGGCTGCCTGAATCTATTATGTTTGCCYGATCATCATTTTTCCCCTGTGGAAAATAAAACTATTAACAGGCAAGAGAACAAAAACAAAATTCATCCAAAAGTATTTAAAATATACTTCATGGTACAGYTAGGGTTACTTACATAAAATTACAAAGCTTCAAAAAGAAATCACATGAATAGTGCTTCCTTAAAACACTTTAAAGGTCAACGCATCAGTAATGACACATGGAGTATCATCAATTCCCAGACTAGATGGAGATACTAGACATTTGATTTGGTGATACCAAAGAAATTCTGTGTGTGCCCTGAAAGACGACTTAATGGAGAAGTCATAAATATCCCCTATCCAGTTCTTTCTGTAGCAGTTTAATTTAGTAATATAATTCCCTTTTGCATTAGCAGTCACAGATTATGCTTTAAAAAATAGGGAGACTTAGCCCTACTAATTGCTTATAGGTATCCTCTCACAGCAAAACGTAACATCATTCTTTTAATGGTTAACATAAACTATTTACTTAAGTGCATTTCRTTGTATTTTATTACATATGAAAATATCATTCCCTCCAGCCAGTATCTAAACTGCATTTCATGCTGTTAGTTTTTGCTAACAGCAGCTAAAGATCAATTAAGTCAGTATATTTTTACRACATTAAATAAACTGAAGGGGTTCAATGATTTTTGTTTATGTTTTCAATGTTATAATTTGTTTCCATTAATTTTCAGTTAACTAATTGCTACTTTTGAATCGCTGTAATTAACATTAACATCCAAATACATTAACATATTTTTGTTTCCTGTTGCCATAAATTAATTTCCATCAAAATTGACTTCTTACTGACATGCAGTAAGTTACAAGAAAGCAGGTAGTCCTTTAGAGGCYTCAATATGTTTCTATTCATTAGCTGAACATTCCCGTTTAAGTCAGCAAGGCAAATCCAACACCAGCCACAGGTCAGCAGCTATTATATATCCTAACATATACAATTAATGTAAATTACTTTGGCATTAATCAAATGTCCAAGGTAAAATGTTCATTCAAAGATAGAACCAAGAAGAGCATCTTCTATTTGTGGCTGACACACCAGAGGACAGTGCTGCCATTCAGAGAGACCTGGACAGGCTGGAGAGCTGGGC
>NW_028186333.1:615081-696133 GCF_003343005.1 Rhea americana
GAGTGCTGGTGGATGACAAGTTGACCATGAGCCAGCAATGTGCCCTTGTGGCCAAGAAAGCCAATGGTCTGCTGGGGTGCATTGGGAAGAGTGTTGCCAGCAGGTCGAGGGAGGCGATCCTGTCCCTCCACTCAGCCCTGCTGAGGCCTCATCTCGAGTCCTGTGTCCAGTTCTGGCCTCCCCACTACAAGAGAGACACGGAGCTACTGGAGGGAGTCCAGCATAGGGCTACAAAGATGATCAGAGGGCCGGAGCATCTGCCCTATGAGGAACGGCTGCGAGAGCTGGGCCTCTTCAGCCTGGGGAAGACAAGACTGAGGGGGGATCTTATCAATGTGTACAAGTACCTGAAGGGAGGGTGTCAAGGGGACGGGGACAAACTCTTTTCAGTTGTCCCCTGTGACAGGACAAGAAGCAATGCRMAGAAACTGAAGCACAGGMAGTTCCACCTGACCGTGAGGGGGAATTTCTTCCCTGTGAGAGTGACGGAGCACTGGASCAGGTTGCCYAGAGAGGTTGTGGAGTCTCCTTTCTCCGGAGATCTTCAAGGCCCGCCTAGATGCAACCCTGTSTAMCATGCTCTAGGTGAYMCTGCTTGAGCAGGGAGGTTGGAGTGGATGATCTCCAGAGGTCCCTTCCAACCTTACTGATTCTATGATTTGCAATTTATACTCTCTACCCATGGCAGGCRTAACATTCAGTCCATGAAACACATGCTGCAGGCTGGACGTGGACCTACAAACAAGTCACCACATAGGTGGGAAACAAGTTAAAGSAGTTAGCTGCTCTGCAGTAACACACCATATATACCCTCCATCACCCCACAGCAAATGCAGAAGAGTGTACTGAGACAGAACTGCTATTCCTGCTACTCTCAGGGAACTAGAAGGACTGATGCAACTGTTGCAGCCTCCTGGGGAAAGCCTGTCCTGCCTGCCCAGCAGCACCTACACTCACCTACACTATGTCCAGTTGTTTGGTGGAAGCACCACAGCAGCACTGAGCTCACCAGGGTTCAGTACAGGCAAAATCATTTTTWTATTTCTGGTTTCCCCCATTCCTCCACCCAACACCTTTATTTAAAAAAAAAATAAAATAAAAAAAAAAGCAAGTAGAGCTTGCCCTTTTTACATTCATGGTAGGTGCCACAAGACAGGAGTGTGSCCAGCATGACCCAGCAGCTGACGCTCAGCTGCAAGACACCAGCAGAACTTGCTCTGGTGCCTGTGCTGGCTTAAGGGGCACCCTAAGCGAGCTCACATCTCCTGACTTTGTAGCRGCTCACCTACACAGACAGAAACAACTAAGCTAGCATACAAACTTACTTCGGGGTTAAAGTGTGGAAAGAGGGCAGACTAGAAATCCTGGTTTGGAGAGACAGGGTATGTGGTAGGAGACTAAGGGCTAGCATTTAGGCCTTAGGTTGTGGAGTCTGTGGTAGCAGGCCACAGCATTTGTTTGGGAAGAGCGAGCCTGGGAATGCAATGGAAATGGGACTATATAGGAGGAATGGAGCTGAACAGTGAGAGAGCAGAGCAACTCAGAAGATTGCTAACTAGGGTTCAAGATGGCTGGGACCATCACGAGCCTTTCTGCAAWGGTAAAAGTGAGCTAAGCAGCAAAAGCAGGTGGCTCCTCTGTTACCAAACTGAACTATTAGCCACAGGATAATATAAAAGCTAACCTACCTTCTTACACCTATCATGCCATGAGAAAATTGTGCTCACTACTTGCATCTTGGTGTTGATAGTTCAGTTGCATATCTCTCTATTASACTTCAAGAAATAATTCTTCCCTCAGCTGCCTAATAGAAATCAGCAGGACTACTCAGTTGTAAAAGAAAGAATAATTCATTTCAATAAAAAGGTTAYGATCTAAACCTAAACCAGTCTAGCTCTGCTGATTCCAATTATTTACACCTGGAATTAATAGGCTATTGATGTTTGCATTCAAGTATACAGACCAGAATGACTTTAAAACAAAATACCCTAGTTAGCAGAGAAAGAAGAAATAAAATGACCTAATGTATAGTGGTTAAGAGTGAGATAAAAGGACAGCACATCCCAGGCACTGGTCTGTAGTGTGTGCACCCCAGGATGGGAATAGGAACTCTGGGARAAGACTCTATATGAGGTAAATATACCCTACCTTCACTGCCACTCTTGCTAGGTAGGGAGTCCTGAAGRGGATTCCTGAAAGACTGGAGAGACTGAAGGGTGCAGAGTTGTTGTAATGAAAGGAGGGTAACACAGGTGGAGTGTAAGATACCACTTAAGAGGCATCTGAGAGCTAGAAATCAAAATCTCTTATTATTTTTCTGATAATAAATTGGGAGAAAGTGTCCTCAAACACCTTCTTTGTCCTGAAACTGAACTAAAGCATAGGTCAGTGTTTTAATCTTGGTTTATGAAGCTATGTTCCTTGAGGCTTTTTTCCTGCCCTGTAGATATTTTGCACACTGGCATCATTAGTAGTGTTTTTACATCTCCATCCATTGTACACACTGAGGAAAAGATTCCACCTTGCTAARTAAGGAATTGGGATATGAGTTTCTTCAGGTATATGAAGCACTGAGCTTAGGTCTCCCACATCTTGAGAAGTGTCCTAACCAAATAGAYAATATACACAACTTCACCTAATACTTGTGTTTCAGAAATACAGCAACCATAGCTATGATTTGTGCATATATGGTCATGTCAAAGAGTTTCATCTGGAAATTTTCCTGGAATACTGGAGCACTTGAGCACCAGTAAGTCTATATCATGTAAAATCCACAAACAGAGCCAAACTGATTCACCTCTTCTTTTCTAATCCCGTGAAACTATGCAGGCTAATTTCAGAGGTAAGCGGAGTTAAACTGTTTTCTCTGTTTCACTTAACACAACTAGATTTCCAAAGGAGGCTTAGCTAACGTCTAGCTTTCTAGTAAGTCACTATACAATAGTGTTTAACATACAATCCCATCATAACTATCTCTTGCAACTCCTGATTGAACAGATAGCCTCAAGTGCTCCCCCAATAAAGCTTTATATATTTAACTCTTTTGCAGGAAAAATGTTATCTGGAGTTTGCACATCGCATAATGCAGTTCATTTCCAGATTCTTTCCAAAACCAGTATGTATGCATATAGCCTCAGGGGTAGTACTCAGCACTGCTAGATGAAAAAATATTTGCAGATCACTTTCATGCAGTCAGATCTTTGGAAAATGTATTTGGTATTTTAAGCAGCTTGATAGTTGAYGTAGATGAACTTACTGCATATTCAGACTCTCTCTTGAACTCATACCTGCCATTGTGAAACAAGAGAATGTGAGTTATAAGACCCTAAAGCAGCGTATGCAAAGGATTAATCATGCTGCAATCTAACCAGGCACTGAACGCCACCGTTGCTTCACACAAATAGCGCAGCACTGAAAGTGCAATTACTAGACTGTAGATAAAGTGAGCCATAAAATGAGAAATCTCATACTTGGCAGTGCACTGTCAACTGCTCCCCATTAAGGGATGGAAATAAAATGTTTATGAACTAATTTATTCAAAACATGTTTGTAACTGTCTATGGATAGTACTGTTTGATCCCAGAAAAGGTTAAGCTGCTTTGAGTGGGAAAGACACAAAGCCTCAAAYGCTGAGTAGATACACTAGGGTTTATCTAGGGTTTTTTTGAACCAAGACTCTATCAGAAATATTACCTACAGTCATATCACGCAAATTCATTGCTCCCTGGTGACGAAAAGAAGCTCTTTGTTTCTCTGCTTGTATTGTTCAAATAACTGTTCTGTGTGTTATTATATCTGTGTCTTTCCTGCTGTTGTATACAATAGCACTGTCATGAAATCTGCTCCTTTTTTTGAAAAAAAAGAAAAAAAAATCAGTGTTTGTTTATGATCTCACTGATGTCTCAGAACACCAACATTGGAAGAAATACCAGACTGCACAACATGGATGTGAAAGAAAGAAAAAAAATGTTAATCATAAACTGAAAGACACTACCTTCTGTATTTGGAAAAAAAAAAAGTTGTTAGATGATATCAAGCTCAGCAATATCAAGTAATAATGAAAGAATGATTAAACRATCTAAAACGGCTGCCAAAATTTAAAGTCAGAATGCAAGCTGCAGAAGTGTAAGTCTGGATAATAACAGTGTAACATAGAATTGAATATCCTAAAAAAGCCACAGCTGAGCCTTCTGAAAAATAAATAAATAAATAAAGCCTAATACTCCAGTTTAAGTGATGGTCTATTATRTTTGAAAGGGCATTCTTGACTCCCTGAAGGTAAATAAAATTTCCTTCATTGGTCAAGCCTGAGCAGTTGCCAGTATGTACATCCAACACAAAGAATACAGAGCAAACTTTAAATCATAAAGGCTACTAAAGCTACCTGCTGGCTTGAAAAAAATATTAATTTGGCAGATTATTAAGTTAATTATAGCCAGGCAGGCTAAGGACATTCAAAGCTCATCTTGTTCTCACTCAAAGTTATGCAGATGCAAAACTAGTGAAAGCAAGGTGTGAAAAGAGGCATTTGTAATCCAAAAGTGGGGGGATTTGGTTCCTGAAAGGTTGCTGCAGAAAGTAACTTAAAATTAGAACTCAATCTTCCCACTACAGCAGAACAAACTTTCTTTTTTCGTATCCCCTCAGCATATACACTAGTGTAGTTACAACTGAGTAAGAATAGCAGGTGGTAGAGCAGGGACTATAACTTTTAGGAAAATAGTCCCTCCCTTTTTCCTCCAAAGTTAGTCAGAGTGACAGTCAGTTCCACCAGCTGGGGATATAACATCTGGCGTACCCATTTTACAGCAGGGGGACAACACTATTCCCACACACATAAAGCTAGTAAAAAGTCTACCAGTTGAAAATTTCTTTTGAAAAACATGTAATTTTTTCAAATTGACTGCAGTGAATTTGCCATACAAATCTATACGGCTTTCTGATGCCTCGCTTGTGCCTTTGTTAAGACCTCAGAAAGCCTCCAAGGACAGCACGTTCCCACCAGCCTGGCCTCCCACGAYGGCTAGGCACCAGGGCGGGTTAACACTGACCTGTAGCCAGGCTTCAAGCTCCATCAGAGCCCAGGAAGTCTCTGCAGAAGTTTTATGCTTTTCAGGAGCAAAAGCAAAAAGAAAATGGCATTGCCAGCTTTTCTAAAGAGAATTTTCAAATTCCTRTTCTAAAGAAGGTCCTAAAAATCCTTGCCTTTCTGAATGGTTTTTCATTGAATTTTTAAACATGAGGCAAGAGTAGGCTATCTTTWTGTTAAAAACAAGTATGTCTCCAAGTAGTATCTGACACTGCAACTTTATTCCACAGGGTTCGTCTTACAAGGCATTGTCATATTCAGGAGAATCACCCTTTTTAATTTCACAGCAGATTACTAGAATAATTTTGTCACTGTTAGATTAATCCAAAATATACTGAATATTCTGAAAATTATAGGGCTTTTTGTATATCCTGCCCTAATTGCATCCTGCTATTTTTATTACTTGCTCTAGCACCTGTGTTAACAGACTTAGAAGCCAGATATGTGTTATTACATTCTGCTCAGGACACCCAGCTCTCATTGATGTGAATTATCAGGTGGAAGACAGACTTCACTGGTGCAGATTACTGCTTACAGACATACATTATCTCCAAAGCAGAAAAAGATTTCCCAAGATACCTGCTGAAAATTGACAAACTGCATTATGTTCCCACTTATTGACAAACTCTTCCGCTTGAAAAGTAGTAAATGTATGTTGTAAATGTATATTGTTAAAAGATATATGGCATGGAAAGCGGAGATCCAAAAGAGATTAGGCACATTAAAGAAAAATCAGGCATATGAGGAAGACAGACCATTAGTGCAAATAAGCACAGGCATGAAAGGGACAGAAGAGAGGTAGGGCAAGTGCTATGCAGAAGAGATTGAGATCTCTAAATAAGAAACTAGAGCTAGATAAAGACGAGATCACACTCCTTCCAAATGCAGGTATTTCTACTGAAAATAATTTTCTGAAAATGTTTTTCCCATGTCTTCTTTTTTTTTCCATTCAAGCCATTTATTCTGTTTACCCCGAAACAGTGAAAGAAAGGACAAAAATCTAAGTGTTTCCTACTGCAATAATTTCTGTTTTGACAGGGAAAGGGGCACTATTTTTACAAGTATGCTACTGAGTAATGCTTATCTCTCTATGTTGATTATGTAACTGGCAGAATTTTCCCTTCTTTCTTACTAAAACTTACTTTTTGAAATCTCCATCCATGTTTTCTGTTCTTCATTCAAAATGGAATTCCAGTTCTCTTTACATTCTCAGTTCCTAGTTGTATTAAAAACAACTATTAGCATTTCATCTTCTGGGTCTGATTCTGCAGAAACCCCATTCCTGCAATATTCACTCTGAAGTTAAGATACTTGTAAGTCATGCCCCATCTTCTTCTCAACATAAGGCAAAACTTTACTTAGACAAATGCAATGAGTTAACAGTATTAATTCAGCTCAGTCTTACAAATGCCATGATGCAACATGTTAACTTAATACTGACCAAAATGAGTCCCCAGTGAGCTCAACTAGCCTCACAGATACAACTGAAGATGAGCTAAGATTTTGTACTGTTTGGTTTAGCTAAAGAAGAATTACATTTACTTTAAAAAGAGGCTGTAGCAGTTCAGGAAGGAAGGAGTTCTCAGGGTGCAACCTGAAGATAAAGCTAGCAACGGCAACTTCTTTATACAAAGCATACCTACGCTTTTTCTTCCTCCYGTTCTCCCTGCACTGCTGCAGTGTGCAGATTTTCACGCATTCCCACATAGTCCCGCTGTTTCTCTCTGGATGTGTTTTGCACTGGCCGTGGTGACGCAAAGCTGCAGCAGTGTTGGAGCTCTGCCTCCCAGCAGAGGCTTGTACACAAAGGGATTCTGCTTAAAAAGAAATTCCCTGAGCAGTAGCTAAATGTTAATGTCTTGTTCCCATAGAGCAACAACTACACGCCTGCTATGGCTACCAGTATGGCTTGGGGACACTAATTTGTTTTGGAAAGTCTAAAGAAATGAAAACTCTGGAAAGGGTAGAAATAAAGAGAAGGTGGCTGAAAGACTGCAAGGCATAGACTGGTGGCTACTAGGGATGTAAAATGAGGGCAAAACCAGTCTCAGCCATATGTTGGGCAGTGAGTCCTGCAATATAGTGCCTGTAACCAAGCATTCAAAAAATCCTGCATCCAACCTGCTAGGCTTGAGCTGAAATGCAACAGCTAAAAAACCCAAGAGGCTTGGCCAATTACCAGAGAAGTTAGGTGTTATCCTAAGTGAGATACATGCAGATCTTTTTCTTCCTCTTAAAATATTTCCTCTAAAGTACGTTTACTTAACTTTGGTATATTAAAGATTTATTGTAGTTATAATGATGGCTCCGAATGGAGCTCCTGATTATATCTCAACTCAGTATATCAATGAGATATAGACTTTTCAATAGTTATCATGAAGTGGGCTACCTACTGGCTTAAAATACCAACTATGACAGTGAGAAAAAGCCCATACAACTATTGGTTTACCTACTCTTCAAATTATGTGTTGGACGAATCAGGTTCAAGAGCTTACAAGGATAAACAGAGGACAATTTGAGMTAGAAAGCTTATGCTGCAGGTTGCGTTGGACATGGTGTAAATTTAGCTCACACAGCTTGTAAGCAAAATACAAACACGACCTGAAAGCTACGCACTATGCAAATAAAATCTGAAGTCTGGTATACTAAGAGATAGAACTCTTATTAATCAGCCTAAGCCACATGGCTTAAACATTCTGCATGCCACATCTCCATCTGCKTTTAGTGCTATATGTTTCTTGTGAAAAAAAGAAAAAAAGATTGAAAACTTCCTTTAAAAAGGGTCTAAAAATGAAAAACAGAACTTAACAATAAGATTCTCTTTGGATGGTGTGCAACCTACTCATGTAGAAAAAAGAACTCATCTCAAAATAAGCAGTACAGAGCAATTTAATGTCTCTTGCCCTTTTTTCTTCCATGCCTTCTCCATATTTAATTCATCTAGATACAGTACTAACAGCGCCTTTCCTTTTGCTCTTCCCTTCAGTTTAAAATGTTAAAATGCAGATGCTGCAAACTGACAGTTAATTGCCAAATTCTAAGCACAGTGACAAAGTGTATATCAACGCATAACATGAAAAGCCTCTAACATACTTCAGTACAAGCAAATCATAGATGTGGCAAGAAATGCTGGCCTGGCAYTTGTTCAAAGAAATGAATTTCTCTTTAGTAAGGCAACAACCCCAACCTCCACTGATTCTAGTAAGAGCAAAATCTGTCAAAGCTAGACAAACATAGCACTGCTGACACAAGTATAATACCTGTTGATACTGCTGGGAGATCCAGCTGTTCACCTCTGTCTTGCTGGATGCTCTTTCTAGAGTATGTTTCCTATTTCTGCCATCTTCCTCCTTACCAGGTAATAATCAATAATAACCAGAATCAGAAGATCTGATTCTTCTCTCCATACTTTTATACTGGAGTGTTTATTTTGGTTTGCTTTTACTTTCTAGTGTCTACTGGTATAAGTATGTGAGGAATCATAGCAAGACGGTTTTGAACCCAACTTCAAAAAAAATATATTTTACAAACATACCTGGTTTACTCTCATTCTAGTTCAGAGTGCTTCTTTTTTAATGCATACGAGATAATTACTAAATCAGATAGTTATCAGTTTCTCTAAGTGAATACAGTCYTGTGACATTAGCTACAAAATGCACGAGCTGCATTTTATTCAAAAACACAGCAATTTTTCACCCAATTGTGAAGGGGAATGGAGGACAGCTGCCTATTCTTCCCAAACTGAATGTATAAGATTTGCTTTTATTGTGGTCAATAGAAATCACTGTAAATGTGACCTGATAAATATATCATCATCACATCCAACAAAACTTAGTCGTTCTAGTAGTTGCTAAATCTCAATAAACAGAATCTAATGCATTAACATCATATAATCTTCAAAAGAAACCCATCTGGTATTAAATCTTTATAAATCAAATTTTAACTGCTAGTTGCTGCCTACATCACTTTTATGGCACAAAGTTTTCCGAACAACAGCTTCAAGATGTATGACAATCTCTTAAGGCAAGAAATCTCAAGACACTTTTCAAGAAGATACACAAAAATAAACGGTAGTATACAATRCCAACCTAGCAATTTAAACTGAGAATAAGAGTTGTGTTGAGTCATTTGATTAGAAAATGGCAGCAAGCACAAGTACACCAAAATTCAGGATTCATCCAAATTATAGTGGTCACTAGCACAGAATCAGTTTGCAAAAGTGTAAGCACACAAATTCAGGCTCCAGTTTCAAAAGTTCACCTATTTATAGAAAATCACAATCATACACATACTCATATGCTTTACTGACACTGGACTATAGTTATTTCTGCAGAGAACTCTATYGCAGTACAGCTAAAGTAAAACAACCCACATATTTTTGACTCAGCAGAAGCCATTTGGCATATGCCAAGCAGAAAACTACCGAAGATAATAAATTGCCAAAGGAAGTAAAATGATACCCTTCTACCCTCTGTGATAGGGCCCTCGTTGACTTGGGATGTAGGGTAGTACATACTGCTTGCTGGAAAAGTATTTGAGGAGATTCCTTTTATCTATAGCAGCAAAAAAAAACCCTCCATCCTACGTATTCCCAAAGCAAAGGGAATTCCTTGTATAAAACAAGCAGCAGAGAAGGCAAAGACTCCCATTTTCAGGGCTCTTCGCATTGAATCCCATCCTAAATCATTTCTTTTCCCACGTTCTCCACTCCCCAACTAGAAAYATCCCCAGCTAGAATCTTTATCTAGGGAGACAGCAAATTTCAATTTGTTTATTGTGTTAAGAAGCCTYGAATGAGCTCTGCAATTGATCTGAAAGTAATTACAGAAACCTAAAACACAAAGAATGAAACCAGCAGTACTGAGGATTCTGCAGATGCTGAGAATTCAGGTGAATCTTAGATACTCTGTGAAGGCCAAGTAAATGAGTCGACTCACTCTGAAGAGACTGAAGGAAGCAGATGTTCTTCCCTTATGTTATTGAATGCTGACAAAGCCACACAAGCCATTRCTTCAACCCAAGGCTTTTGATATAGAAATTGCATACAGAACACAAAGGAGAAAAAATTGCCCAAACCTAATTAAGACTTAATTAGAAGTTTTTGATGGGCGAATGGGGAAGAGTGTTTGAATCCATCACTTCATAACAGAAAGAACGGCTTTAAGCTTTCAAATGTTAGTAAACAAAATTTCTGCATGGCATAATTTAAAGTAAAAGCTGTGTTTAGTCCTTCACAAGAACTGTATCCACTGTACTACCAGCATGATAGAGATCTCTAGAAGAGATTATATCAAAATCACACTTTCCAACTAATTCAATAAGAAAAAATAGTGAAATACTAGTATGATTTACCTCAAGAGCTCTTTAAGAACCTGGAAAACCAAACAGAACTACACAAACTGTAGGATGGATATAAAGCACAAGCACACAAGGCTGAAATACCAAACTAACAAAGATAAAAGGTTCTATAAATATGCTGGAAGATGAAAGCAAAGGGAAGTACAGCTCGAGTTATTCACAGAGAAGGCAGGTAAATTGATAAGGAAAAGGCTGACATAGYGAACAGCTTTACTCTTCACAAAAAAGGTGAATTGTAACCAAGAACCAAACAGGTGTGCTGGCCAAGTCAGGTTAAGGAATATTTAGATAAATTACAAGTATCCTGGTTTGCAAGGATGGATTAAATTCAGTCATGAGAACACACTGAACCAAATGAAAAAGTCTCTCAAACTTTAATTAACTTTTGTAAAATTCAGAGTGGACTGCAAAAGTCCCTGAGGACAAGGGGAATGATAATCCTAAGGGAGAAAAATAAGCCTAACTGATTCCTGGAAAGATTCTGGAACATATTATTGAACTATTTATAAGGATCTCAAGAATAGTATGATGATAAAAAACAGATGACATAGATTTGTTAAGAAAAAAAGTTATATCAAACTAATACAATTTATTTCTTTGACAGAGTTGCTGGCTAATGGATAACAGGGAAACCATGGATGTGATAAACTTTTTTTTTTTTTTTTTTGGTGGTTGTGGTGGTGGTACTATTCTCTATGGCATTCTCGTAAGTGTGTTACAGAAATCTGGTCTGGATTAATTCCCCATAACACGGGTGAACAACYGGCTGAAAAACTCTCAAAGTAGAGTTTTCAGCAGTTCCATGTCAAACTGAGAGGGCTTTTCAAATGGGATCTGTTTCAAATCCATTTCTAGCCAAAATCATCATTGGTGACCCAAATGATAGAGAACAAGGAACATGGAGAACGTTTAAAATTTGTAGAAAACGAAGCTGAAAAGTGTTGTAAGCATTTTGAATTTGCCTGTATTTTCCAGGATAATTTTAAGTATCTGCAAAGATAATTCAAGATCAGTAGCTGAGATTCATGAAGACAAGGGGGAAACCATTGTACTTAGGAAAAAGAAATCAAATGACCAAATACAAAATTGCGAATAATTGCCTAAATTAGGTATCATGGAGAAGAAAGTAATCCATAACCTGAGTAAGGAGTTAACAATGGATTTCACACTGCAGAAATAGTGAAATTCATCTTAACTGGACTTTTGTACATAACATGGAGGTAACTATTCCACTTTACTTACTGCAGTTAGCCAGTRAATAAAAAAACCCTTGACCAGTCTTGGATACTGACCTTAACAAGCATGTACAGCAATTTCAAAGGGTCCAAAAGGAGACCAAGAAAAATATAAAATGTTTAGAAAATGTAATCTGAAAGTTTGAAAGAGATAGACCTCCTTTATTTTTTTTCTAGCAAAAAGAAACAGGACAATAAGCATTTTCCAATACATAAAAGCCTGTTGTAAAATGAATGATGATCAACTGTTCTCTATGTTCACTCAGAAAGAMAAAAGAAATTACCTCAATTTGAACAAAGATTAAGCTCAGATCTTGAGGATTATTTCTGGGACACGAGAGGTACCTGAATCACCTGCACATCTTTCAAAGTAGGAGAAGGAATTAATCCTGTCTGATAGGATAGGACCTAAACACTGAGCTACTGTATGAGGGAAGTAGGATGTTTCAACCCTTCTTCACCGTCTATTCCAGTTATCCCAATTAGCAGAGCATTTTCAGAGCACATATGATAGAGGAGGAAAGCTTCTTTGGGAGGCCCAAGAAGCACAGGAATTTAACAGGCACTGACTGCTACTGCACAGGCTAAGAAGCAAAGCTTAAGGCTCCTGGGAAATTTTCCTGTAAAGAACATAGTTAATGGACTTTTGGTCCACGATTAGATAATATAGATTAGCAGAGGTTTTGAAATGCAGCTTTGAATTAGGCCTTGAAGCACAAGCAGGTGGGTTTTGGGGGCTTGACTCCTTCTGTAGATATACAGTCCAGTGTTTATATAGTCTAGTGAACTTTGATACTACAAGACTGAGGTACTGTTTTACAAAATGACAGTACACATCTAAGCACATACCTGTTTTCTAATAGCCTCATTCATCTATCAAGAGAATGAAAAAAATAGTGTCTGTACTAACAGGAATTTAAGCCTTCAGCAAATGTATCAGCAAATTTACTAGTAGCATATATAAAAATTAATGATGTACTTGGGAGAGAAAGAGTAAGCTAATGTTGGATCCTGTGCAGACTGACTGAGCTCTATTAAGGTTGTCAATATAGAGCAGGTCAGGGTCTAGCATAAAAGATAAGTTTGGTAAAGACAGATTGTATCATTAAAAAGATAAAATTAGTGTCCAGTAAACCTAATGTCATCTAACTAGGGAGGGTATAAGGGTTGGTTCCCCTCCCACCCTTTCCAAATATAAAAGAAAGGTATATGGAGACTGGAGTAAATTGCTGTGGAAAAGAAAACATTTGCCATATGAAGACTACATTTTTTTAACGAAGAGGAAAARTAAATTGTAGCATTATACTCCATACTACACTTTTTTCCCCCATCACCATCATTTTACTGCTTGACAATCATTTCCTGTCAAAACAATTTTTTACCTGGTGGGAAGAAATCAGACTTCTGCTCCCACAGCTTGCTTTGTTTCCTAGAACGAGAGGAAAGAGTGGCAGCGCTCTCTGGGAAGGAAGGTTAATAGTCTGTACAATCTCATAAGATCCCGCTGAATGATAATTAACATTACCACATTTGCACTTCAACTTCCCTTGCTTGAAGTGACACAAGCAATGACAGTATTCACTGACCTATATGCAAATTCTGGGGCTGAACTGGATAGCATAGTACTCTTGTCTCCAAATCTTTCCTGAAGTCACAGAGCCTTACTCACACTTACACCTAAGTGTACCTAACTTACACCTAAACCACACCGGTTTAAATTAGAAGTGATATCTATGAGAGACAGTAGCATCARTGCAATGAAAATTTCAGATTTCAGTGTCTTGTGCTACCAAATATCCATAGCAATATCCTAAGGCTGTTTCTTGGGAGACAAGGCAGGACTATAAGAGAAGCTATAGGTATTCTGACTGGGATTTGTTACTCAAATCTATATGAATCTATAAATGAAGATCTCTCATTAGTGTCTACTAAGCTTAATATGTCTTTAGGAAGACATTCAAGTCATCCTTTCTATGTTACTTAAGTCTGTGTTTCTCCCATCCAATAGTTCAATGGTTTCCTAACTTCTGTTATTTTTAGGGTTCTATAAAGTGACAGCARGTTTCCATGGGAAACATTAGCGAGAAAAGGAATCATTTTCATGTTTCTTCTCCCATCAACGCTTCCCTGCGTCTGGCAGAGGAAATGTTCCTTCCACTGCAAGGGAAAATTTACCAGGTGCAATTTTTAATGTTAAAAAATGATAGTTCACTATATATGTATCAAACCAGCTACCAAAAACTCTGTGTCTGTCTCCATCTCTAGTCTAGTTAATGGGATATAACTACCTCTCTCTAACCATATCTCATTTTTGGCCCTTCTTCCATTTAATAAGATTTCTTTTTATTGCATTTTTCACTGCAACCCTACATGTTCAGTCAGCTATGCTCTTAATAGCAGTAAAAGGGATCCCCCAAAACTAAGAGAGTAACAGCTTCCATTTTAAAGGCTTACAAAGGAAGACTTTCCAAATATAGCTACCTACAGGTAAAAACCAAAGTAATTGATCTTATTTTTAGAAACTCCTTTATCTTCAGTGAGTTGTGAGGTGACTGCTGCCTGTTATAACACTTCTGAATTACTGTCACATTCACCATGACAGATGTGGGTCATTAGAAGCAAAAATTAATGACATGCTGAAGGGTTTGGGAATAGACTGGTTTTGATAGAAATAATCCTAGAAACTACCAGAACTGGGGGGTCAGGTAATGTTGTTTAAAAAATACTTTCTGCCAGTAAAAACAGAACTGTAGGAGGTAATTATCTGACTCTACAAAAACACTATGCTTCTTGATTGGGCTAACATATGGATTCCATGAGTTTCCCGGGCTCCCCAAAATAGTAAAATTGTGACCCTGATAGAGTCTGACATCAGTCATCCTAGGTGGCGTAGAAAACATTCACCACATGGAAGAACAAATGCGGAGTTCTAATCCCCAAGGATAACAGAAAACCTCTACTTCCTACAGAAATGCTTGCCAAAGTGCATGCATGTGGTTTCCTCTGGAAAAAATAGTAAACAATTTTAGGTCAATTATTTTATTAACGAGAAAAAAATATCAAAGTAAATCTACAAAAAAGGGGGATTGTAAATATCTTTTCTGTAACAAACTGGAGTAGAACTCAAAAACAAAATGATAGATATCTCTGAACACAAGCAGAATTTATAAAACGTTAAAGGATGGTATGTAGAAATCAAAGGCTTCAGTTAACCACAGTGTACGCAGGCTGCCCTACACTGGACATGTTAGTTCCCACTACAACCCCTGCATAGATATTAGTGACTAGAATGCATGTGCATCATTTTGCATTTCAACAGCAGCAAATTTCTGTACCCACCAGAGATTAGCACAGAAAAACAGGATACTGGGAGTTAGTAATTCAGTACAGTACTTGAGTAAGGACAAAACTCTCTTGCAAAAATTTAACAGAAAGCAGATTGATCAGAGCAGGAAAACACGGTTTGACCAACACAAAACATTAAAAGAAACTGCCTCAATTTAACTGGCCTCGAAGAAAAAAGATCAATTACAGCCTGTCATTGTCCTCTTTCCCCAGCCTCTTTTTCTCTTTCCTTTCTGCAGTTAGATTTATAAAAGACTTGGTTCCGATATTACACGATAAAATGTAAAGACTTGCAACTTCAAAGGAATAGGGACGGAGAATTTTCACCACTGTTTCACRTTCATGCTACTCAACAGGTCTCGTACCATGCGAAAGGATATTCCTTTATCACTGAGATGCTCCTTGTCACAGGGGAACTGCCTTGGGTTTCTGAAAACACGGCCCTTGCACAAAATTCAGAGCGTTTCACCTGCAGAGACATGCAAGGAACCACCTGAACTGCACCTCTCTCCGCAGTGAGTAGCTTGGAATGAGGTATCTAATTCATCTTGCTTGATTTAATCCTCGTGACAGGGAGATAATGGCCAATTAAGCGACGGCGCTCGCTGCTCCTTTCCAGCCTCGGCTGCTAGAGCATTCACTCCTTGTTTCAGCCTCTAAAAATAGTGAAACAATTTTCACCTCCTCACTTGTTTCTGAGCTTACAGGAAGTCTGATTGCTAGCAGAGTTTTGCGTTACTACCCCGCATTTGCAAAAGGTAAGCGAACCACAATTCTGTGATTAGAAAAAACGTAATTATTAATCTGGATCTTGTCAGAGCACAACTGGATTGAGCCCAGCTGTTTACAAGAGAGGTACGGGCAGGTGCTAGAACTGTAAACCTCCCTCTGTGGACGGCTGTAAGCATACCTGTAGTGATCTGACAGCAACRCTCATCATAACTGTTCTTACCCCTGCTGTCACACACGTACATCCCCTACAAGGAACAAATCCTTCAGCAACAGAAAGCTGAATATGATGCAAGTAAGGAATGCGAAATGATTCTTCCTGGAGTCACTGGAAATTACTACAAAATGTCCAACATTTAACAGATGCGTGTCCACATRGTGAATCAGTCCAAAGTCCTCTTCAACCAGAACCAATACATCTTAAGCACTAACTGCATCTTACAAGTGCTTCAGACCCTTGACTAGTTGCAACGTTGCAATTCACAAACCATCTCTTTCAGAAACCATCCTAGGGGGTATTTTTTATAAAAGCATTGACCGAAAGACTGATGCCTTTTAGTGCAATAATACATACGCTGCATTATATATAGATCCAAAAATTGATTTTTTTTCTGTTGGAAGCTATGTCTGTTGCCTGAACTTTCTTTATTTCATCCAGTGCTGTGAGAGATGCCTGCAGCACAGTAATCTATATTCTTCTCTTCCATGCTTAACTCCTTCTGTACCACTCAGTGTCCTTGACATCAAAAAATTCATACCACAGCCCGTTGAGATATGAAATATATTTCAGCAAAGCTGCACTTTTGCATTATTATAGGACAAGATGGGTTACTATTAAAAAGCTGTAACAGGAGAGGGTATACATGGAGCTATGATCCTAATAAAGGCCTCTTTCTCTTCTTAGCTAAAATGCATTTCTTGACTGGTTTTAGCAATTAGAATTTGAGCTGCTTGAATATTATTTGTGAATAGTTTGACTAACTTTCCTTATATCTTGCTAAGTTGTTAATTCATGAGCACATTTTTTTTTTTCTGTTAATCAGCTTTGAAAGCAGCCAAAAATATTCACRTATTTGGAAATTTTTTTTCTTTCTGCCAAATGGAAACAAGGCACAAATACATTCCTGTATTTGCCTAGCTCTGTCTTTAATATCTAGAACTAACACACGGAAATGTGCTGAAATGCAAGAGTCACTAGGCCCAGCAGTTCTGCATTATTTTGCATGTCTAGGCCTTGACAGGCCAAGCCATTTCTGTATTTTATTACCTGTTATTACCAAGTCTTTACATTTGACTTGTAGCTTGTAACTATGAAATGTGGTACATATCAAGGTATACTAGGTTATTGAACTTTTAGTACAGTAAAAACAAATGTGACTTACTGCAATAGTTTAATTGCCATTTAAAACAAATGCCAATATTTTAAGTGATTTAACTAACAATTGCTTACAAGTAGCAGGTATTTTGCCTGTAGATAGAAGTAGATAGTAACTACTTTCTCCAGAAGCAATGCTGGCAACAGTAAAGCTATTTCAGGTTAAAAAAATATTAAGTTTATTGAATCTATTGTATTTTATCATAATGGGCAGGGAAGTTGCATTACTCCTTGCTCACAAAGAGTTATTTAGTTTTACAATGTTATAACTATCATACCTTAACAATGGATCAAATTCAGGATTAGCTGCCAAATACTGTCTTAGGCTCATCCAGCTCGATAGGCTACCTCATAGCCTCTCAGGGGGTACCAAATGGGGGCAAATATTCTTGAGCCTCAAGAGACAGCACKGACACTACTGCCAAGTCCATCCAGCAGGTCCAAAGCAGCAGTGATGTCTGGAAGAAGCTGAACTAGAGCAGCAAGACACCTTTATCTGAGTAAAGTAATATATGAGGACAGTGAATAATCACCAGAAACATAAGTCTGATATAAACTTAGACCTTGCAACAATATATTCCAGGAGCACCTAGAGGAATGACTGAAGCTTTGGTTTCAAGAACTGGTTTTCCTATAGAGAATAGAGAGGTTCTGGATTTTASTCAGTAGGTATCTGATTGCAAAGTAAATAAATACAGAGTATTTACATTCAGAACACTCTGCTGAACAGAGCAAATACCATTGGGCACCCTTAGCATGAAAATAGCACTAATGGAAATTTTTTTGCCACTTCCTTAGCTTTTCTTTTCACAGCATTAGCAATGAAAGATTCCTTTTCTTTTCTCTTCTTGTGAGATACAGCTGCATTACAGATTTCTGAACATTAGCACAAAATGAAACTACAAAACGTCAAGTATTTTATGCACAAATATTTAGAATAATACAAACATTACTTCTCATTGTGGAGCATGTAGTTACTGTACAGTGTCATACTTTAATCAACAATTTTGAAGTGATCTTCATCAAAAGCATAACAAGCAATGTTTAATTACTTTTCATAGTATCAACCGCAATCCTGCATTCGACTATTTAACATAAAASTGCAGCCATAATACTAGAATATTGTAACAAATTCCAGTCCATTCAGGACATTATGGCTGCCCTTGTGCTGAAGACCATAACCACACGGCACTTGCTATCTAGGCAGTAAGAACAAAACTCACACCCTTCAACCTAAACTGAAGAGCTGGGAGCTGAAGTCCATTAGTCAGCAGCATTTGGGGAGTTATCACATGAATAAGAATGAACTATACCCATCTGAACTAATGGCACGTAAAATGCATCTGAGCAAAGTCTCATGCGCAGCAGCATGGCTGAAGTTCTGCCAGCAATGCCCATGGGACTGAGGCTTTCCGCCCTCCTCTTCAGTCTGAAAAAACTCATCTCCAAGCAGCAGTTCAAAGGGTTTAAAATCTGTATTTAACATCAATACAATAAAACTAGAAGCACATAATTTTACAGTTCCTGTTTTCACTCTAACCCTATGAGAACTAATTTAGAAGGGTATAACATATGCCTGAGCTATCCGAGTAATGAGTATTTTTGTTAACAGTAACTGGGTTAGGGTGCCCTAACCAGCAATCAGTTCCATGTAACCCATGGGCCCCTATGGCAGGGAGAAGAAACATACCCCATTCACAGTATTCAGGTATGTAATTACTAATTTTGAAAAATCAAATATGATCTAGATATGTTTTTAAATTAAAAATATTCTGACATGAGACCAAAACCCCTCATCTTTCATTTGAGCCTACAACAGCCATGCACACTGATTGAAATCAAAGATATACATTCCCAGGCAAACATGGAGAAAAGATAAAGGCCCAGTCAATTCTCAGAAAGTTTGCAGATGTTTATCACATAATGTTTATTTATGGTTTGGCTAATTTTTTTTTTTTTTTTTTTTAATCGACAAGTGTATAAAACATAACCATCCTGATGAATCAGTTTGTGACCTTATGCAGTGCAAAACAGTTTGTTAGCAGACCCTGATCTATCCACTTAGAATTTGCCAAAAAATATATCTTCAATAATTAAAACCAACTACAAATCATTTTGTTGGCTTTACTTAGGTGTTCTGGCATGTACTCTATTATTAATACATATTAATTATGTATTAATCTTATATTAAAAGGAAAMTGAGATAAGTTTAGCTGCACACAAATGGACATCTGTGTAGTAATAGGGTAATTTAAATTAAAATTTAAATAATGTCTAATGAGGGAATTAAACATAAATATGTATGCCTTCTCTATAATATCTACAGTACTCCCATTAACTAATTCCCAGCATAAGAAAAAGCTAATTTTCCTCCTTATTTCTCACCAAATCAGAACTAAGGCTTCTATTTTGAGATAGAAAATTGAGAGTTCAGCAGTTTTTCTCATCCTCCTCCTTTCTTGGTCCTCCTTTTTATTTTTTTTTTTTTTAATTAGTTAACTTTTTTCACCTTCTTCTTCATTGTCTTAAGTTGTGTCTGTGGGAGCTAAGTTGGAGCGAGTTTTACACTTTGTCTAGAGGGCAGAGAGATTTGTGGTCATTCTTATCTACTCTGGTAATGAGTTCCAAAGCTTTGGCCGTGTTGCTGAGGAGGCCTCGTCTTCTGCCCTCTCAGGCTTCACCCTTGAGGTTGACAGCTTCATAATTCCTGAGGAACACAGCTGTCAGGAGAGGTTGTAGTTGCAAAGAGAGATTCTCCAAGGTAACGTGTACCAATTCTGMAAAGGGCTTTGAAGATTAACACCGTGACCTTGAATTTAACGTGGCATTGTATGAGAAGTGAGAATCGTGAGGTGAGTACCAATATGATGKGCCCTAATGGGCTTGTATTTTGAAAGAAGCAGGATGTTACATTCAGAAATGTGTGAAAATTCTCTGAGTCTTGGTTAAAGATACATATTCACAAATAAGAGTCGCAGAGTGCCAAAGCACTCTAGTTCCATAGTAACCAAATATATACTCACTTTCTAATGCAAGTATATCAACAGTCCTATTAGCATCATTGGCAGTAAGATGTGCTTAGAGTTAAGCATACCCTAGACGGTATCCAGAAATTTGCAGATTCAAGCAGGCAGAGTTAGTGAGGATTAGATTTCCTATTTGATAAATATTTTCTGATAAGTTTTGGGTGAAACAAATGTGCCCCTCATTCTGTCATGACAGCTGTGCGCAGCAGTTTGAAACTAAAAGAATATCCTAGTTTGCAGACCAATTTGACCAACCAGAATGAATTAATTTTGCACAGGACATACTGGACTCTGTTTTTATCAATGCTCTCTTTGACTTGCTTGTGTTTCACTGAAGGCAGATGTCTTTCATGCAGACATGGAGATCAGCAGGAAGCCAGATAGTTGGCAGAAGCAAGTGAGATGTAAAACTGCAGTCCCGCCAGAAAGACAGCTGCTGCACCAGTCATTTCACCACCTGCATATGATGACAGCTTCAGCCTCAGCATTTAAAGTCTGCATAGCAATGCATAGGGAAAGAAGCAACACCATAGTAAAGGTAACAAGTACACAGAAAGATCAAGGATAAGAAGAATTTCTGCTCTTTTCCCTAGGGAGTCCATCCTTGAAATGTTCTTAACTCCACTCCATGACCAGAACCAAGCTCTGACTTCAAAGTGAGCTTAAAAAAGCCACGTCTTACTAGTTCAGTAGCTTGTCTTGGCTAGGGACCAGTAGCAAAAGTGTAGGAAAACAGCATAAAAAGGGAAGTACAGAACAAACAAATGACAGCATAGAGATTTCATCTCAAAGGTTTCATCCAGCAAATGTTTCAAACATTTTTCTTTCATAAATTTGTGTAATSTTCTTTTAAACTCATTTATTCTTCACAATGTCCTAGATATGGGTTATATAAAAAGAATGTGTTATTTTTGGTTGTATCATCTCCGCCTTTTGGTACTGTCAATGGAACGGGGGTCCTCTACCTCCCTAAGTCAGAGAAAACAGCCAATTCTTCCCTACTAAGTTTCCCTATATCTGTACCACTTATGWTTTTACATTGCCACATCGTCCTCCCTGCCCAGCCTTCAGCCCAGGTAGCTCATTTGTAAGGTTAAAGCTCCAGAACACAGGCAATAATAAGGTTTTTACAGGCAGTTGTTCACATTATCTGATTTTTAAAAGTACTTATTTATTCAATGAGCTWTTTCAAAGAGGCACAGTATTGGGTGGCTTAGAGAGGATTGGTGGGAGAGAAGTAAGTTGGTTTTTTGTTAGGTTTCTTTCTTTTAAAATTGAAGTGAAAATTTCACAACACTAACCATGATGGAATGACCCTCGATTGTAGGTCATGACCCAGCAATCTCTCAGTACTTTAGAAGAGTTTGATGCCCAAGTTTTCAGCKTAGTCCCATGAATTTACCCAGAAGTTTAAGGAGAGAAGGTATTTGATGCGACTAGTTGGAAAGAACATCCTAAATACTAATAATCTTGAAATAGAGAGCTTGAAATGTGTGACTATCAGCTGTCCACTTCATACACGTCAAAGCCGTTTAGATTGATGGCAATCTATGGCGAAGAAAAGTTTGGATGGGTCAAATTTACTATAAAAAGAGTAAAAAAGCGACTATAAAAAACTTCTCTTAGCACGGCCACAGAAGTAGATTATAAGAAATTTGTGTTTGAGGTTATTCTCGGACTGTACTTTCTGCCAACTCCCAGTACAATATAAACACAASCAAACATTAACTGTATACTGTCTTCAAATGAGTAAGCAAACATTGATACTGTGCATAAATAAATAATCAAATTTTCTCTGAACAACATCTTAAACTCTGTGGTTGAAAYGTTGTAACTAGGACGCTTTGACCCTGATTCTCACCTTATCTCACCACAAACTAGGATAATGCTGATGAAACAAATAGACATATGTGCTTTCATAATGCTAGGAATGGACAAACAAACTAAATCATTTGTATTTCTGTGAATATTAGGATATATTAAAACAAGAACAATGTTACTGTTGATACCAATATAATAAATGACACAGTACTGTACTAAATTGCCTTTAGCGTGCACTCATCTTTGCCCATTAACCTATCCACAGAATATAATCCAACAGTCCAAACCTCTGCAGGCAACCAAAAGACTTTTAATAAAGAGAAAAACAAAATGCCAGAGAAATTCTTCTGTCTTTCCTTACAATCAGAATTCATATGATTCATACGCTCTCAGCTGGACATACTGAGGAAGCCACAGCGAGGTATACCAGCATGGGAACATATACAGCTACTTCACAGTAGTTTCCTTAGCACTCATTTRGTCACTGGAAAGCAAATCACCTTGAATGCAGTGTTGTTTAGGAGCAAGTATATAAGCAGTTACCACAAGAYAATTAAAGTTTGTGCTTTGCTTACCCCACTTACCCATAACTTCAGATGCAGGCTGGGCAATATTCAGTCTTGAAATTGTGATATATTCAAGGTCCAGGTCTAACAGTCATTCTGAAAAGAAATACACTGAAATACACTTCCTCTTTGCAAACAACATACGRCTCTAGCCCTCATAGATCATGACTGACAGCACTTTTTTAAAATGCAGAAAATCCGCATGAAGAAATGTAGCTTTGGTTAAGCATAACATGTAGTAACTACAGTAATGAGCCAGATCTAAAAAGGGATTTGGAATGTCTAACGCTAAATATTCACATCTTTCTGTAACCTCCATAATTTCAGGTTGAATGCATGAACCTACAAAAAGCCAAATCTGGCTCACTGTTTCTACATATATACAGAAACAAGCATCAAGACTCCAAATACTTCCATGATACAGCATGATAATATTCTGAATTGTTCTGCACACAGTTTCCCCGCAGTTAAACTTGTTGCACACTAACTAGTGCAACTACTTATGCCAAGTACTATGTAAGGCCAATCTCACATGACTTTATAGCTTGCAAAATCCTTAATGCAATAGGAGCCAGATCCAGACCAAAGCATCTGAAGTCCACCATAGGAAAAGCATTAAAAATAATAAAAATCATAGTATATATGAATGCATAATTGGTCTAGCCATATTTTTCTTTTCTGCAGTACACAGAGCTTATTTTAAAATCTGATGTAGACTTGAGTAAAAATAACTAGGAAAACATTTCTTAAAACATCCTAATTTATTTCATGTTTCTGCTCCGCAAAATTCAGTGTGTCCTGTTCCACTTCCTAAGGCATCAACACCATTGTCTTTCTCAGAAAGACTTYAGTGTTTTTGCTTCTCCAGGAAAAACACAGTTATTACTCCACTGTTCCTTGGCTTTCTGGCAAACCAACTGATCTCACTCCCAGAAAAGTTCTACATCAACATTTCTTTTCCATCTTACTAYGGACATCTCTCCTAACACCTGATTTTCCACAGATATTCAGCATGAAAATGGGCAAAACACCAAAAATGCTATGCTTGAAGGCTTACCCATGCAAAAATAGTAGTGTTTTAGTCAGACATTTGTGAGGTTCATGTTTAGAAAATGAGGGGTTTGTTTATAGAAGCATTTTCTCTTGTAGTACAGATAAATGGAAATTTTGTGCAACATTCAGCAAATATTTTACAGGCTAAAAAAGCTCTTGGGTTTCCCTAGGCTGTCCTATTTCTACCAAAACTGCCTAACCAATTCATTATAGATCATACACCATCCACTTGCTTTTATCTTCAAATCTCCTGAAATCTGAATATTAATCTGCAAGCAAATTTGGAACAGATGTAACATATTTTGAATTTCAGTTGCCAAGAAGGATGCTGCCCTGTTAATCTCAAAGGATTGGCATCACAATTTTATCACATTTGCTAAAAAATCCGTACAGATTTAGGGTTGAGTTCTGGATTTAATTGAAGTAACCTTTTGTACAATCTAGCTTTAATGAAGTGCAATGAAGTTAAACTCCATAGGGGCCATTAATCTGAAACACTCCATTAAAACAACTACAAGGGGAGTTTTTAATAAACAGTGTGAACTAATGCCCATGTGGAAAGGTAATTGAGAGGGAACTGGTGTCTGGGCCAGATTGTTATTAAATCCTTATCACAGGTAAAGCTGAAACCCCAAATGGCAAGCTGCCATGTGATTTATAGTGCCCTTCTCTTCCCAGCCTTAAAGAAAAGGCTACGTTTAATAATAAAAAAATCCTGTGACTAAGCTATAAAATAACTGAGCAATTACTTACAATAATTTATACAGGGCAATACACTGACCTTGCTCTAAGCATAAAATCTACAAAATAACTTCTGTAATAAAACTGTGAACTACTAAAAGGACTAAAAGTTTAACCATTTTTATTGTGCAGAACCTGAGGGTACTATAAATACCTACTACACTCCTAACAGAGGATTAAAAAA
Source organism: Rhea americana (assembly GCF_003343005.1). NCBI lineage: Eukaryota > Metazoa > Chordata > Aves > Rheiformes > Rheidae > Rhea > Rhea americana. Next base: position 639,604 of record NW_028186333.1, read on the forward strand.
TTCATAATTTTTTAATCTTAAAAAAAAGAAAGAAAGAAAAAGAAATGCTTTTCTAAAAAGTCTGATAGGACATTGCCATATTCCAGGAATGCCTACTGTCATGTTTTTCAAGCTCTTAGCAGGGCACTAAGGCGCACATTTTCTAACATACCATATACACATAATAATGCCAACTCTATCTAAGTCTGGTCTTCCAGGAAACAATACAAAAAGGGACAAAGATCTGCATCAGTGACCAGTTTGCTTTACAATGGTATAGGCTATACATTTAAAAAACAATAAAATGCTGTAATTAAGCTCTTGAATGGTCCGACAAAGAATAGATATTCACTCTGATGTTTTATTTTTAGATATCAGTATTTGTTTAGATTTGTAAACAAACTTGTGAAGATGTAGAAAACAGTCTTTAAAAAAATACCTGTATCTATTACAGTTGATATGACTCTAATAAAACGTTTGCAGAAGTCTTTACCCTGAGGCCTCAAAATTTCAGACTACCAAATCAGAAGTGATAAACGAGACAGTGATATCTGGAAAGAGAGAGGCAAGTTCAAAAGAGACAAGGGAAAAAAGAAATCACTTTAAAGACTCCTTTCTAAAAAGTTGTTCAAATCACACTATTTGGTTTTTAGTTTGGTGTTTATCTTTTCTAAGTCTTGATTTTTGCTTCATTTTATTTGTTTCTGTATTTTGTTCTGCTTGTTATTTCTTGTTTTGGTTTAYGGATACTTCAATTGATTAAGACATGAAGAATAATTTAGATCAAAACTAGCAATTTCACAGGATTTTAAAGTCTGCTCCCCAACAAGCTCTCAATGGRGGAAGGAATTCAAAAGGCAGGATGATACTTCCAGCAAAAGGGATTAAAAAGAACCAGGGGTTACTAAGTGCACAGAAAGGCAGATGCTTTCTAACCTATTAAGGCAGTAGTAAAAGAAAGATGTAGAATCACTTAGAAATAGATCACAACAAAGGGAGCATGGAAGACAAAGGATGAAAGAACATTGTTTGTACTGTTCCATGAGGTGACACTTCTGGATTAAAACAGCATAGATATTATATTTTARAAACATTTCAAAATCATGATTTTTTTGAAAATGGTGGAGATTACTTCAAATCAAAATAAGAAGAAACACAGGACCATACAGCAGACAGTAAGTGTATCTAATAACCACTCACAGTCTGCTTGCACTTTTTTCTGTGCTGCTAATACGTGTATTTTCTACTCGATGGCAGAATTGGGAAGTGTTTTGTGATTAGGCATACAGTAAGCATAAGACTGCTACAATGAATGTTTCATGGGGTCAAGTATAATCAACAGCAGATTACTTTAGCTAAAAGGAAATGTAACCGCTTTTATTTTCAGTCTGGCAATAATCCAGGTTACTGCGATGCCATCCAGAAGGTAAAGGCTGCACGCAGCATAACTGAAAGACAGAAATTGTTAACAGGCTTGTATTACCTAGGACACAAAAATTGTACCTTGATGCAGGTTAACTTGGCAACGTGCCGAGAGTGAGTAAACTCAGTTGCACATCACTTGTGCTTTTCCCACCACTGTTGCCAGGCATCTCATACCGTATAGCAGTCTCTGTGGTTTCAGAAAAGAACGACCCCCAAGAAAGCCAATTATAATATACTGGTTAAACGACTCAGAAAACATACGTCTGTCAACTTACTCACAGGTATCTGTCCATTCCCACGGCTTACCATGTGCCATCTCTTTTGACTTTTCCCTGAAATACTTTTTTAACACTTTGTCATTAGAAGAAATATTCTCTCACACAAGTTTATCTCGTTACTAGCACGCGTATGTATTTTCTAAATAATCTAAGCAAATCTGCACTTGTTCAGATTTATTGACACCTGAAATGTGCAGCCTGTAAGTACAGCTAATGGAAACTTTGGGTTGTAAAGACGTGATTCCAGTGCTATTTTATGCTTCTGCAGGAGAAGGTGGGAGAGTTCCTATGTCTTTGTACCTCATTTTAAAAACAGAAATATTGTTCAGTTATGTCTTGGCAAATGGACAGCTTTGTCATTTATGCAAGTGAAAAGCTCTGTTTAAAAGCCATGGAAGGCAATCRACTTCAGCCTGTGACTAAAGTTAAATGCATTACTTAAGTATATTTATTTAATAAGGATGAATGAAAGTGTGTGGCTAAGTATTTCGTTGAACTGCAGCCTAGAAAAGAATATTTTCAGCTTCTGCCTTCTGCTACTTTTCCAATGYTAAATCTAAAGTACAATGAAGCCATTCCAAAAAATTAAATGTGCTTAACTGTACTGGTCTTTTTACTCATCCAGGCAATGCTTTAATTTCAGTGGAGCCACTCCAGTGTGTACCAACTCAGGATCTGCCACAGCATCTTATTAGAACATTTTCACTTAGTACAGTGAAAAAAAAAAAAAGATCTATTTAAGTTTTTGAATAGTCTTTTGACTGAGGTACATTGCATAGGGGAACATCCTACAGGATAGTTGTTGCCAGCAGGCGGAGGGAGGTGATCCTGCCCCTCTACGCAGCCCTGGGGAGGCCTCATCTCGAGTCCTGTGTCCAGTTCTGGGCTCCACAGGACAAGAGAGGCATGGAGCTACTGGAGAGAGTCCAGCATAGGACTACAAAGATGATCAGAGGGCTGGAGCACCTGYCCTATGAGGAACGGCTGCGAGAGCTGGGCCTCTTCAGCCTGGGGAAGACAAGACTGAGGGGGGATACAAGTACCTGAAGGGAGGGTGTCAAGGGGACGGGGACAAACTCTTTTCAGTTGTCCCATGTGACAGGACAAGAGGCAATGGGCAGAAATTGAAGCACAGGCAGTTCCGCCTGACTGTGAGGGGGAATTTCTTCCCTGTGAGAGTGACAGAGCACTGGAGCAGGCTGCCCAGAGAGGTTGTGGAGTCTCCTTCTCTGGAGATACTCAAGGCCCACCTGGATGCAATCCTGTGTACCATGCTCTAGGTGACCCTGCTTGAGCAGGGAGGTTGGACTAGATGATCTCCAGAGGTTCCTTCCAACCTTACCAATTCTATAGTAAGTTTTGGGTAAGAAAAAGAAAAAAAAAGTATTAGTGGAAAATGTGTTTCTCTTCTTATAGTTTCAGAAAAAAATGTATTTTTAATTTGTTATTTACAAGTTTTAAGACACTGATACTAAAAGAAAATATTTCAGTTCTCTTAGACTAAAGGATTTCAAAGCTCCATTTTTTCAAGTTTGCTATTTTGGAATAGAAAAACGTAGAACTGGAAAACCTGCCAAATGGAAAGTTCAGTTCTTTTTCTCAGCTCTCAGTAYGATCCCCCAGCAAGTATCTTCCTCCCTTATTTCCCTGTCATGAGTCTACAGAACCTCTGTGGCACTGACACAGCTTTACACAATAATACACAAGCTATCAGGTAGCTCTTGCACTGTTGCCTAGAGAAGATATTTGAGGAAAATATGAGCTTTCTTGGGAGCTACAAGACTTGTTCAGGTCAGAATAAATTAAGAACACTAAACTGTCATCCCTAACACTCATTTCATGTTGCTTTATTACTGGAACATCATCCATGTCAGCATCATTTGCTTGATTAAAATGTATTAATTAAACAAATGTCTTCTGCTAGTTGCCATCTTCAAAGGAAAAACTAAGGTATTTTCCTATTTTGCCCAGCTTCTGGAAAGATATTTCCTAATGGGTATGTGCAGTACACTTTGTGCGTATGGATACATGAAGCGCACTACATATGTACATACAAAAATATCTTTTAAAATATGTTTCTTAGGGTTGTTCATGGTATGTGTATCCACACATACAAAATACACAAACACGTCTATTTCTTTCAGCTTTAAAAAAAAATCTTAATTTTCTGAGCTTAAATTAAGTAGCTGGCTCCTGAAGAAGAATGTAATGCCTAGTCAGAAATGAACATCCTGAATATTCAGAACTATTTAGATAATATGCTTTTCTAGAATTGCTGTTCCCCTAGACACACACAATTTTTAACCTATAAAACTCACTATTCCTTAACACAAGGAAAATTACCTGAGTTTCCATTTAAGCATAGCTGCCAGGAAGCTCCCCAGGCAAATGAATGGAAAAATATAAAATTTCTTCCCTGCTATAAAATCCCATTGGTCCATTTCTGAAGGGAGTTTGGCCTCTCTGAAATGGTTAAAGACAAGATATGAAAACAACGTTTCATTTRTTGGCAATCTGCAAAATTATTCCTTTTACCCATTTACAGAACTCAATATCACTCTGTTGTAGGGTGATGCTCCAGCTGAAGCAAGACTGGCTTATGCAATTCATTATSTGCAAGCTACTTAACACGAGTGATGGACACATCTTCCATGTCTGCACTGTCATGTGAAGGTGTTAGAGCCTCAGATAAATCCCAACAAAGGATTTCATTGGCCTCACAGTACATTTAATGCAACATAGCTCCAGAAATGTGTAATGCCTGTAAATATGCGCTAGCCAGTAACACATTTTTTGAATACAATGTACAACGAAAACAGCGAAAAGGTAGTAAAAATAAAGCTTTATCTTTACTGCCCTCTTCAGGCCATATTAATTTTGGGTTTGTGAAACAAATTGTTTCACAACAATTGTGTAACAATACTCGTTATGCAGCAGCCTTTCAAAGCCTGTCTAAAATATTTTGTTTAATCCGTGCAACTTGCCTACAAGAAACAGTTTTATTAAGGCTGATAATGGAGTTTGAATCTATGAGCATATGAAAATCAAAAACCTTTTGATAGATTAGGAAATGCAACTGKGGCAACCCCATATAGGGTAAGAAATTTGATAATGTTCACATCAAACAGCTGTTACATAAATTAGGGGTGTTGGAAAAGCACAGAAAGCTGGAAACAAGCATTTAGTAAATGTATCATTTTTTACCTCTTACAAAGTATWCATGTCATTATTTTAACCATGTAGCATAATTTCCTTTTCCAAATAATATCTTTCATTTACATTTTTTGCCACAATCTAAATCTCTACATCTAACACAACCTCAACCTCTGCGCAACCTTCCCTCTACATCTTTGTTTTAAGCTCTAATTAACACTCATAACTCTTTACAAGTGTGGGTAATCTCATATTTCTCAATATGTTGCTTATTCTCTGGTCCCATGGTTTGACACAGATGATAAACTAATCTTGACTTTAAACTAATTTCTGAAGCTATCCACTCAATTTAATACTTCTGTCATGCCTATTTCTTTGTATTCCTTCATCCAGTTTACATGACCCTGACTATCCAAGGAAATCTGCATGGACCTTCTGAACTGGTCGTATTGTGGTACAGTATCAATTGATTCATTTAAATTCAAATACAAGCAGTATTCCTCCCATAAATTAACATTCTAGTGCTATTAAGAGAAAATTACTGTTGATGCTGGATAGTTATCTTAATCCCATCAACAGSAAACTATGTCTTGTGCATAAAGCTTTTGTCCATACCCTACATATAACATCCTGCAAGATGTGCCCATTGACTTCAACAAGGCCAGGATTAAACATCCAGCCTTTAATTTCTTCTATGAATACAGCCACACTTTCTGCTATCTAGTTCAGACTCCAAACATGTCATCGTAGTATTCTGGCATCATATTYTAGATTTTAAGCAACGTGCTCTAACTTTTCTTATCCTCCTTTCCTTAATTCACCTTATGTTCATTCTGGCTTTTTGCCAGTATTTTGGWCTCACAGGTCTTATTTCCTTTATGGTGTACTTTTCTTTTTAACTTCCTTAATCTAAATCTCTCTGTTATCATTTCCATCTTCCTCCTTATTCCCTGCCCCTCTGTTACCATCCTTTTCATTACTCTTCTCTTTCTTCTAATAAATTTTGTCTTCATCCCTGTGATTACGCTCAGCACGTAGAGTCTGAGCCTGCTACTTCTGAAGTCAGTGATCTGGGCAGGATTTGGGCAGTATGAAATGGCAGTGTTCTCTCAGATTTTTTGAGTGTGAAGTACAAAATGCACATATATAATATATTATCATATGTTTTTTTCAAAAAATACAGAGTTTCAAAATAGCAGCTGTAACAGAAACTCTTCTAATGATCATTTATACAATTACACTCTTGGCATAAGCTTTGAATAGTTCTGAGTTTGCTCAGAAGTAGTAAGACTACAATTGTGGTAAGGATTTGACTTAAGTTACCAGATCAGCCTGGGTTTCCGTTTATGGCACATGTAAAGAAAATTCTATTTTTTTCTCTCATATTTAGAGGTGGAAAAGGGTTAAGAGATGATAGTGAGGAGGAGTTAGAGAAATCAGAAGTATTTTGAACCAAACAAGCATACAGTCCCTTCAGTGGTTTGCTCATGTTTTCCAGTGTTTCTGTCTACAAAGACAAGTTACCTTAGACCCAGACCTACAAAGCATTTAACTTTAAGCATATGAGGAGAATTAATCATGTGCTTAAAATTAAGCACATACTTAGGTTCCTTATTGAACCAAGCCCTATGACCCTCACATTGACTAAGATTGATTAAAATATAATTACTTTCATATTTCCATCAACGATAGGCTATGCAAATAATTACATGCAATCAAGTTTCTCAAATCAGATTTTTTTGACAGGTTTTAGTATGTTTGTCACTTTGGGACATCAAATACAGAGACTGAGGAAAAAAATAGCAGATAAGGCTGAATCAGTTAAAGGGGAAAAAATAGTGACTTACTCTGTTTGCTAGCTTATCATGCAGCTACTTACCAAAAAGAATTTATCATTCACAATGGATAGTGTCACATGTGCATGTGTTTTTATTGTCATTTTATAGTCATAGCACTTCTCTTTTGATGTTTTAATTCAATTTTCAAGATGTGCCAGACAAAGAGATACAAATAGGACTTTGATCTGATTAGACTAGGAAGGAGAGCTTGATTTCTTTCCAAAATTTTCTAATGGTTGACCTGAAAAGTGTCAAAGCAACTTCCATCTCTTTTGCTTTTATCAAGCTGTCCCAATTTCCTAATTTCACCAGATCCTCCAGTTGTCATGTCTTCAAAGATTGTGGTTTTTTCCCTTTGATTAATTTAGTAGACAACCAGAGTAAGAACAGTTTTGCATCTGATTATAAGTTATTCTAGCTGAGAATTGACATGCTCAGGAAGGAATTATATTCTATAATTTAAGCATACAGAGATCAATATGATTGCATTTTTGGCATTATGTATTGCAGCAGTTCACTAATCAGCATATTACCTGACGCTCCTGCACTGTTAAAGGCAGTATGCACAGGCTGTACACAGAAAAGTATTGCAGATATGTTAGTATATTTTGGTTATAGTGTCAGACATCATGTGTTAAAAGATTTTGTAATCAAGATTATGAAATCCAGAAGATCTGAAAGTTTTTTCTCCCTTTTTAACAAATACTTTGTACTTTATCACTGGTATTGGTTCACATAATCAGTCTCGGTTTAAGAAGAAACCRAGTGAAATTCATACCAAATACCAAAGCAAAAATCTTTCACTTTTATTCCCCTTTACCACTTGTCTACACAGTCAGCAGCTTTGGCTGAAGGTAATGGCATTCATATAAATACTGTTGYAAGTATTTTCAAAATTCTGTATCGATCTTACAGTTTTTCCAAAAGAAAGTGGAATGGCTAGGGGAGAACTAGTAAAGAAAACATGCATTGGCTCCTAMAAATTTCTCTTACTATCAGCGTATTTGATAAGTCTCCTTTCGTGGCACATTAGACCTATGTGCAGGCAAATTTTCTTCACATCAATATTCTGAATTGGTGCAAGGCAGATGTTCCCCAAGAACAGAATTTCCACTCAGACCAATCCACAAACTGTAACAAAAAATCTCAAGACTGCAAGACAACGGCTAGGAAGTGTGTCTCTCTAATGGCAGATGCTCTCAAGCAACGCTTTGCCATAATGTCCCGCTCTTTTTGGAATCCAAAGGGCCATTGTAGAGCCACACTTTCTGACACTTAACTTTTGAGATCCTGCCCAACCACATGAGGTTCCAGAAAGTATTTCTTCCTGGCACTTGGAAGTCTGGCAGWGAGAGAAGAATAGGAGGAATCCCACTTCATAAAACAAACTAAGTGAGCACAAGGGAAAACTTCCTAAGCAAGAAAATCTTTGACTAGCAAAGAACAGTTTGTTGTTTTTTCTAACAAGGAAATACTGTAAAAGAGATTTAAAGAGTTGTGTATCAGTTTAAAACTGCATGCAACACTCAGTTACTATTCTGATAAGCACCATATAAAGAATATAACAGACATAACACTACAACAATAGTGGCACACGTGGCTGTAATATTATTCTGTTTGATGCAGAATTCAAAGTGATTATCTTTGATAACTTTATAAAGGTTATTGACATTAGAGTTTCACTAAATGACTGATGAAATTTAATGAAGAGGGGGAACTGTTTTAAGAAGMAGACAGACATACCTTCATGATGGCCCATAACTCCTCACTGAGACAAGCATAAATTGCCACAAGTCCTAAATCTTAATTTTAAGATTTTCCTATTTCTAAGGCTATGTCTACGTATTGACATGTAGAGACACTTTATTAAAAAGTACATTTGAAGCTTGATCAAGTTTGACAAGACAGTGTTCAAAATCTAAATTCTTTAGCTGATCCACTGAGGACAAGTACTTGCTTTCTCTTTGGGTTGCTTTCATTACCTTATCTGCTGTTATCTCTGCTATTTCTAGGAAGAGACAATATTCTGACAATATTCAAAGTTCTGATGACAATATTTACATCTGAGATCACAAATACAACAGAAGCAAATGTTGTAAGCACAGGAATTTTTTGAGCATAAATTACCCTTTAGTGTCAACAAACTTTCCATTATTCAACTGCGAGCCATGTGATCTTTTTCTTTCTTTTCTTTTCTTTTTTTTTTTTTTTTTTCAGCTGTCATGTGCACTCTAAAGCATAAAATACAGCAGCCTTAATGTAAAGGAGAAAGAATTTCCCCCACTCTGGTAGTAATGACATTTTTTTGTGAGCTTTCAACAACAGTCATTGCACTATTGGTCACGTCCTTTGAAAATAAGAAAAGATTCAGTGTTTGTCTTTGTTTTACAAACACCCGTTAAAGTCATTAACACTGGGTTTAACATACATAAGCTAACATCTATCCCCTTTCAATTCCACAGCATTCCTTGCTAATGTCACAAACCACTGTGGAATCATCACTGCCAAGTGTATTCTTTACTATTTTTAAAGTACAGGATTTCTGTGCAAAGGTTACGCTTAACACTTGCAGGCACCTTACTTTTAATRCAGGTGAAGGTGCATTGAAAATGCATCCTCTAATCCACTGATATGCCTACGTCCTTGTCCTGCACTGTCTCATTACCCTTCGTAGGATGAGGACAGTCAGCCCTCTTTCACACCTCTCCTCCTTCTTCAATCCAGCCTTTAGAGAGAACAGAAAAGGAAGTTTTCCTTACTTTGACGTTTATAAATCCCTCTTAACACCTCACATCACTTCCCACTCTTAGCTTTCCAACAAGCTAAACATCAGTGTGAACTCCTTCCTCTACTTTCTGGATATGCCTTACTCCATTCTCACCGGACATGTGCTCTTACTGTACTCTTTTCCAATTGTTTTGAAAATAGCCCTTCACTCAAATTTGACTGATTGCCCACTGCTTCTGAAATAATGTCACCATCCCTTCCAAGCACCRTCATCTCAGGGCCATGGGATCTGTTTGATCAAATGGTCAGTCTAAGTCTCTGATTCTTGGGGCCACCTTTCCTTGTGGCCTCACTAACAAGACCTGAGCTGTCCTCTTGATACGCAACCCTCAGAGCGCTCTCTGTAACCTCACACTGTCTKCATGCCAGTTTCTGCATTTGGCTTCCACAAAGCTCTTTTGTAGAGCTCCAGCTAGGTCCTAGTTGACAAAATAAGCCAGATACGGGAGCACACTGACAGATACATGTTTTTGGCAGTTTGATTTGCAGCTGGGGAACAGCATAATAATTAAAAAAAAAAAAATTCTCTTCAGTAGAGAAGGTTTTCCAAGTTACCATACTGAGAAACATTYTACTGGTACATGTCTGCAGGTGTGATACTCTAAGAGGTAGAAAATAAAATAATATTTCTTACTTTTRTTATCTTTTATTTGTATATTTTGAGGTTTTGAAATTGGGTGTCTTAAGAATGCAAAGCCATATTCTMAATTAAAGCAAAGAATACACAAAGCACATACAATTTCGGAAATGATTCAGACCCAAGCACAAAGATTGGGAAAGAAGCAATCTAACTTGTTCTTTTTTAATTGATCTGGGTATCCGAATCATWTCAGCTTACCAGTTTGCAATTGTACAGGACATTATGCAGCTCCCCAGCATTCAAAGACARAACGCCTGTTCTGGTGCCGGTGTCAAATGCATGCTGGTACCTCCTGCTGCCATAAGGAACATTTCTGGCAAGCACTGCTCTAGCTACATCTCTCACAAAACCCATCTGTCTCTCACAAAGACTACTGGTGCTTCCTGCTGCCACTCTGAGGAAAACACTGGAAGAAAAAATTCTTATCCAAAACATTCACCACTGCTTCTTGCAGCAGCAGCCAGAACTTTGAAGCACTGAAAGGTGACACCGAAAATTACTCCTATATGTTTTCAGTTTCCTGTATTTCTGGATATGTGTTGAGATTCACAATGCCCTTAACTCATTCATGTCTTGAAGTCCATCTTTGTCCTACTGTCTACCCTGAAGTTAGGTATTCAGACACCTCTAGACTCAAATAAAAGGCAAGTCATTATTAATGTTGTCCAAGTCAGTTTTATGTCTTACCTAATTTGGTCTCTAAGCTTCTTAGGAGGAGRGATCTTTCTGTGAGCATTTCCTAAAGTATTTTTGGTGCCAAGTGATATCAATAATAAGGAACTAGAAAACTAGCAATCAATCAACTCTCTCACTGCATTACCACGATTTCTATGAAGGGACTAGAAAGTTTGTGTTCAGCAGAAAAAAAAGAAACATCCCCATAGCACAAGGAAAATCCAGCATCTGAACTACTATCTTGTATTGCCTGATTTTTAAATCAATATTCTCTACGATTTTAGAGACACTATACTGTTTCTGGTATATAATGTCATTGTATAGCCCTTCTGTCATCTTTCACTCAGAAAGAAAGTAAACTATCTATTTCTTTACACCTGACTAGTCTAGAGATGAATTATTGATAGTTTGCTACACTGCACACTGGCTTCCTGCTTTACAGGGGACAGCTAGTCCAATGAGCTCAGCTGAACCGTGTCTGTGTGTTCATCTGCGCCTGTGCGCAATATAGCAAAAGTCATCCAATATAAACACAGACAGATAGAAATATTAAGCATCCTTAAAGGCCACCGCATTTTCAAAACACATAGGAGGTTTTCTTCATTTCAATTTCTTTCTTTCTTTCTTTCTTTTTTTTTTTTTTTTTTTGATTCAATGACATTCAAATTCCCTTTGAGATCTGCAAAACTAATTTCATTCTTAGTTTTTAGCTATGGATCTGACTCCTAAATTACCAAGAAGTAGGAAGGAAAAAAAGGATCTAAAGTTCCTTGACACATCTGTGCTCCTCCTTTTTTCTTAGAAAAGCACAAAGAAAAAAAAATAGAAACTTTCACTGCTGGGTCAAATTTAGGAATATTCATTATTCCGTCATGTATAGCCTAAATTCTCCACTTGTATCAAGTGCAACATTTTTCTAAAGATTCCTAAGTTGCCAACAGGAATACTTAAAATCTCTCCAGGGTTTTGCACAGCTCCATGCTCCCAGAACTACTATGAGGGTCTCCTTGATGTACACAATGAGGATTATATGAGGGAGAATTTGATTAAGGACATTTGAGGTTAGATGAGACATGCCAATTGATCACTGCAGGCAAAGTGCTACTAAATAAGAATCCTGAGTCCACTGTGTTGCTCATAATTCACTTGGATCAAAGCAGTGTTGAAAAAGGACTCCTCAATCTTTCAGAAGACTGAAATGTTGCTGGTTACACTTAAATCCCTCCATTTTCAAAGCAATCACAGGCTGATGGCCACACAATTAAAACTCATGCATTACTTCATATTTAGAGAGGGGGAAAAAATCCTGCTTTTTCAGAATGATTTGTAAATACTGACATTTCAGAAGGACTTAATAACAGAAGTTCCTGTACTTGTATGAKGTTATTTATTGATGCTAAGTCTCATTCACACAATGCTGAACTTCCAAAAGCAACCTGCAATCTCTGAAAGACAACAGACTGCTTAAGGACCCTTTTTAAAAATCAAGAACTTTAAAAACAATGAGTACTCAGAAACTGAGGCAGTTACTGTGATTACTTGGTATTTGCAAGTGACATCAAATTAAGAACATGCATTTCTCACTATTTTTCTTAAACACGCTGTGCTCTCAGAAACAGAACTTATTTAACTTAAAACAGGAAGTTAATTTAAAATACAAGTATTTAGAGCATTTGGTACAGCTTAGCTAAATTCTAATTACCTAATTTTTAAAAGTCTGTCTCTGAATTCCACATCATTCAGAGAGTAAAATTCTTATATCAGAAAAATGTCTGTTCTACTTGAATAAGTAACACAGAGTAATCTCCCACTGCACCAGGAAAGCAATGGGATGCATCTTGAAACTACAAATCATCTTCACACTAAGTTCTTCGTCTACTAAAACATTGCATTTCTTCACTTTTTAGTATACTCTGCTACAAACGATGGCTTTCTTTTTACAACTGAAAATTTCCAAATATCTCATGTTGTGTTGCTTAGCTCCTCATAGAGAAGTCCATGGTGTCTATAGAAAGAACATTTTTAAATATATAGCAAACTGATTTATGGAACTGTTGATGGCTGACTTCTGTCATGACCTTTACTTTCTGTTGTGATCCATCACTCCTGAAACAAAAGGTCATAAGAGGACTCAGCCATTATGAATTCTCTTGCCTTCTCCTGGATATAGATGAGTCTAGCATGAATGGAGTCATCTTCACATTTTTATCCATTGCATTTTTCACCATGGATGAGAATGTCAAATGCTAGTCCACATACCAGCTTATGCTGCTCTTTACCATGCTTTTATACATTCTTGCTGACAGGCAGAGAGAGCATGCACTCGAAATAGCTCCCCAAAGATTTTTTTTCTTTTTTTTATAAACAAGTCTTTGCCTGATGGAAATGATACTGGCAGAATGAACTGAGTATAAGTATGGCAGCAAATTCACCAAAGATGAACATGCAAGTGCAAGATTTGCATTGTTATAAAGGAGGTTGTACAAATACATTTACAGCTGATACTCACTTAGGTTTGCAATTGCTCCCCCCTTGATTTTGTATTTGTTTTGTGTATAAACTAGCACAAAAGCCCTAAACAAAACTCCTGACAAAACTCAGCTATCACAATGACTTCGAAAAATTTCTTCCCCAGCTTCACTCCAACACTGAGCCGTATTTATTCTAATGTACGTTAAAAAAACTGGACTGTGAGATGGTACAGTTTATATAAGCAGAGCAAAGCTCAGAATCATCTAAAAGTTGCTTGTTCTCAGGTCTGCTCTGGAACAGAGCTGTAGTATACTGGTAAAAGACTAATTTCCACAGAAGCATGAATGAGGCGAGTACTTTCAAGCGGTCCTTTCCAGAAGATGAGAATTAGTCAGCTACTAACAGTACATGACAATAATTTTGTCCTGTAGAATGATATGAACAAAAGCAGCTCTTCTTCATGACTTCAGAGAAGAATTTTGTAGCATATAGCTACATATTCAGAAATAAAGTCTTTACAATAGCCTGTAATAATAGAGTAGGTTTTCAGTCACTGAGCAAATCATGTCTGTAACAAAGCGACTCTGCTTTTGATTCCTTAGTGAACAACTCTGAGCTTGAAATGTATTCTAATGAAATATGTAAAGGTATCATGGATGTCCCTTTATCCAAAGAAGCATAAAAATTAATGAATGCATGTACTCAAAAGATAGGGCCAGTACTTTTGGATAGTCATACACTGAGGAAGTGCTTTGGGGGCATTTGCAATTTCATATTTGATGATACTCCTGCAGTACTTCATTAGTTCTGTTCACTTAATTATGACTTGTCTAAATGATAAATTTAATTTTGTATAGTACCAGTTCTGTTCGGAGAAGCCAGTCATGCAATTCTAAAGGCATTCTGCTTTATAGCTCGAAGCAGCCTTTAAAAGCAATGGAATCCCTCTGGACCTTAGTGGAGATTTCAGTGGGCACAGGTGCAATGAAATGCTATCAATTTTGCATTACTTTCATGCAGAACAGGTGTCTCTTTGTAAAATATTCCTACAGATGCTCAGAGAAAATAAACCATAGAGGCAAGACAATGACTACTTCACCTCAGGACAACTGTATTAGGTATACAGACACAGGTTTTCTACAGCTTGCGCTGCTTTTTCAGTGTTATTGGCATCTCCCTGGAGAAATAAAATCTTTTAGGATTAACTCTTTCCCTGTGTAATCATTTGAGTCTGTTATGTGTCAGTGACAAATCACACTTACAAAACATAACACACCTAGTATGTATGACTTAGAAAAACAGGGCTTCATGATCAACAAAATACTTGAAATGCTCTCTTTTTCTCCCCCTCCCCCCCCCCGCCCCAGCCCCCCAGTTTTAAATAGTTTGAGGGTGGCAATTTTTTACTGTGTGCCCACCACAAAGGTCTGCCGGGTCACAGAATGTTTCTTTTCCACGTATAAGAGAATGAAAATTGAAACCCCAAGTGCCCAGATGCACAAGCAGAAAATCCAGTTCTCCTACGTTAACATAAATTTTGTCCACCGATTTCAATGGAGACTAGGTTTTACATGCAGTTTTATATAAACTCCAGTTTWTCTAACTTCCCTCATAACACTTGTCAGGGAACTTCTCAGAGKAGTACTTGCATCAGGACCATACCCTACAGTCAGGTACCTAAGAGGTATGAGGGCAAAGGAAGAAAGAGGATATAAGTATTCAGTGAACCTCCACAGTATATATAATTCAGAAACATTAATAAGCACAGCAGTGTGGAAAAGATCAGCAAACTTGTACTATTCTCCTACTCAATGGTCAATACTGTTCTTATGGATCACAGACACTCTTCTTTTCCCATATTATTAGGAATGGGAGAGTTCTTTCCAGTGCCTTCCAGTGGGGAAGGAATGTTTGACTGACAAAAAGTAGTGGTCCTCTGGCCATCGCAAGAAACCTCCTAGCACAAAGTCCTGCACAGGCCTGAAAGCATCTTCTCTTAAAAATACTTACATTATTGTTCATTTTCATTTTTCCTCAACCAAATGCTGCATTAATGGCTCTAGAAACTGGGAACTCAGATCAAAATATGCAGTGCAACATGGCTGTCCCTGCCTAAAAAAAGTCGTATGTTTGGGGGCTTAAACACAAAACTATAAAAACTATTTTGAATATTACACATATGGTGGTAACCAGCCCAACAAAACGCTAACCCTGAAATGGAACAATCTCTGCCTCCATCCTTCTTTCACAAGGGTTTTGGGGGAGTTCATCTCCATGGTTTTCCAAGTCCTTTTTAAAAACTTTGTCTTGTACTTCTAAAACAAATAATGTATATTTTATAGTTCTTTCATTTTCTTTTATGCTGTAGCCCCTGAGATGGTTTTTAAAAATTAACTGAATTTACTTTGAACAAAGGTACACARTACAACTTGACTTTTCCCCTATACGAACATGGAGTGGTAGCTGGTGGATGCCATATCCCTTTCCATCTGCAATGTGTACATCAGGATTTCCTAAGCTCACCATTTCTCATYGGTCAAAGCATGAAAAACCTCTTGATAAAAAAGGAGATAGTCTTTTTTACTACTATTATTTTCAGTAAAGGGTTGTGGGTGGACAGGATTGTTTGCATATCCTACTATGCCCTTTTTTATACAGTTTTTATGTCAAACCTCCACTTTTGGGTTTTTTTTTCAGATGGCAAAGGCTAAGCTGGGAAGTCTTTCACAATAAGCAAAATAAGAACTGAACAAGCGCTCTACTTGTTAAATAATATAGTCCCTAAATCTTCACTTCTCAGACTCCTGTGCAAATAACCTTCTCATTTAAGTGTGTGGTGAGTGAAAAGTTTATYGGTACACTGCAGAAACATCGCTACTTGTAAAGAACAGCTGTTTTGGCCTAGGTGTGAAGTCATCTYTGGTTGCCTGATTTCCAAGAAGCATTACAAAAATCTTAGGATCAGCTTCAAAAGTGCAGTCACTGCACCATATGGCTTTCTGACAATTTCTACTCTGACTCTRGTTTTACATTAAAGAAACTCAACATAATTAAAAAAAAAAAMTGTGGTTTAAAAAATAAAAACACTGACACTTAGGTAGTTACACTTAGCAGCTTTTCAAGGCTTTGATCACCTGTCACCTGC
The DNA here is from genome assembly GCF_003343005.1 of Rhea americana. Classification (NCBI taxonomy): domain Eukaryota; kingdom Metazoa; phylum Chordata; class Aves; order Rheiformes; family Rheidae; genus Rhea; species Rhea americana. The sequence goes on from NW_028186333.1 coordinate 655,996, forward strand.
CTGAAGGTGATATATGGTTAAATACTTCCAGCCAAAAGCAGTTCCAGCCAAGAAGATATTATCATTACCAGAGTAGTAAGGGAGATTGAACTGTACCTCTGAGACTTCAGATTTTTTACCTTAATACAAAGACAACTGTAAAAATCTCTCCTGATTGTTTGTTTTGAATGACTTCTAGCCAGCCACGATTTTCCTTCTAGAATTTCCTGAATTTGCATGTGCAGTAAGAGAAAAAGAATTTCAAGTGAATACTAGAAAAAGCATTAGAAAAAAATAAGCCAGTTATTACAAGCAGCTAAGATACAGAGCTACTAAAACTTGATGCAAAGTGGTCACCATATTTAATTTTCAGAGCAGCAAGGGCTCACACTAGCACAGATGATACRGTAAAGAGCAGGTCCAAAGCACACTGGTATCAATGGAAAGATTGATCAAGCTCTAAGTTCCACAAAGATAAGACTGATGGAGGATGGRTCATGGATGGGGATGGATAGAGAAACAAATTACTAAAATGTCAGCTAGAATGTGAATTGGGAATTCATCAGCTATTCTGCAGTAATTGCCATGGTGGAAGGTTTTTGCTCCCTGTAGCAAATGCAGGATAACTTGCCTGTCTTTCAATGATAAGCAATTTACYTACATTCACTGCAGGTATCCAGGAAAGAGATATAGAGCATTGCCATGATGCAAATGATAGGCTGCAACTTCTCACCTAGTGTATCACTCGTTAATGTATTTAAGTACCCTTCCTTTCCAACATACTGCTTCCCTTCACTACCACGGGTAAAGTAGCGAACTCAACAAAACATCATTATCCCAGGGACCTAAGCAGGCTAGATATTCACAGGGTAATAATCAGTTAGGATGTTGTTAGGAGCAAAGAATATTGACTTAGAGTAGCATAAGACTTTTAAACAGTCCGTTCTGACTCTCACTTACCTTCTTACTGATATCTGAAAGTCTTTTTCAGCTCTCTTTTTCTGACTGGAAACTTGGCATGGAATAGTCAGTATGCACTAGTCAACAGGAAGGAAAGCTTGGTTAGCCTGGGGCTGGAAGACAACCTCAACCTCCTCCTCCTGGACAGTTGTGCATGATATCCAGCCACGGATTCAGTTTTACTAAGGCCAATAATCCTTAGAATATCTTTTAGCAGGTACCCTCAGTTATTTTGCTTTAGGGGGAAGATAAGGACTGTCACAGATACAATTTCCAGTGGTACCTAGTTAAGCTAGAGACTTCAAAAGCATCTCTCACTTAATATATTTGTTCCCAAACTGCTTGTGAACAAAATAAATTAAGCTCTTATATAAGCACACACTCCCAGTCTGAAAACCAGAAAAAAGCTCCAGAATATCATCTGTGTACCAAAAACACCCATGTGCTGAATAGCCATATCTTATGCAGTGATGAATCACACCAGTGACAGGAAAAGCCTGGAGTTTTACTTTAATACTAACTCAAGCAAGTCATGTAAATCATGTACAAAGAATGATAAACACATTTCAAGGTTCACATTAATACACCATCACAGTCATGGACACTCAGCAGATTACTATGCTACTTCAATTCAGTGAAAATTTAATTGAGAGAAAAGGAAATTTCAGCTGAATTCCCCAAATGGACAGAAAAAAAAGTGATTCCTTCTTAACTTTTGATATTGATATCCCTCAGGTATCATTACCAGTACTTATCAGTAAGAGACTGAACCTAAATCAAGCAAATGTCTAGTACACCTCCTGTGTAGATGCTGGTATTCCAGAAGTTATTTCCCTGGACTATAAGATGAGAAAAGAAATAAGGAAATGGGACCCTCTTACAGAGGACCACAGACCCCTTGAGCAATGTCAAAAGGCTCCACACCATAGCAAATTCTCATGTCACACTTTTTTGAAGATTATATTTCAATATTCCTGCGTGTGAGTTATACAAACACAATCCCACCAAACTATTGGATTACTTAAAATCAATTTACTATGGGATTACTTTAAATACCATACTGTGTATCCAGTGACTAACTGCACATAGTATATGTGATGTTCTGACTTGAGTGAGCTCAGCTCAAAAGGCACCTGCATGAAGCTTTTCAAAGCAACTGTAATAAATTTTACTGGATGTGGCAAACCTTATAAAAATTAAATAATGTCATGCTTTATAAGCATTTCATTCAATATGACTAAACACATGGATAGCATTGAGGATGATATTTAACTTTTTCCATGTGCAGATTTAATACCACACAAAAATTTGAGTCCCCTATTGCTAATTTTCCACCATGTGGTAACTATTTAGTTGTTTTTTAAAAGTTACTGAATTACAGAGTTGAATTACAGACCATAGCAACTACTAGTGGGCATTGGATGTATGTATGTCCCTCTGGCTTAGCATATATTGACAGTAAATCATTACAGAACTCCTATGGCAGTACTGGTTACATTAACAAGGGAATGAACATGCTATTTTGCAAAACCACATGCTTATGTACTTCTAAAAATAGAAAATATTAATGTCAGATTTGATTGATTTGACTCCATCAGATTCATGTCATTTTTAGTACACCTGTGACATACTGTACAGAGGTACATATGACGCTGGTAGAAAGCCCTGTTAGCATACATAGCTCAAGTAAATGAAGTTAGACCAATTTATACAGCTGTGCAGGTTCAGATGTAAACTGAGAACTGCCCATGAAAGTTAAAGTTAGAAGCATTCACAACATCAACATCATGGAAAAAATACATTTTTCCACTTCTCTTACAGGTAAGTTTACAACCTTAATYGCTCTTCTTGGAGGAAAAAGCACTTCTACAGAAAGACTGCAAACCACCAGTGGAGAAAGAAAAATGGTGATCACAAACACTTAATTCATTATCAGTGACGAAGCTCATTCATTTCAAGTTAGAGAGCTCAGGATAGCAAAGATGTATTGTGAAGTAAAAAGTCTTTGAAATTTTAACTAAATATTTTTGCCTAGATTATATATTAAGGCACATTAYCACCGTGGTATCTGAACATCTTCATCATAAAAGCCAAAAAAGATCCACCAAAGCTGATGCATCCCAAAACAATCTACAAATATACTGCATTACTACAAGCATTAGCAACAGGAAAACATCATGTAACATCTCTTAAGTTAACTTGGGAAATACAAAATTGGATGCTGCGTGCCTTTACTTAGCATATCTTTAGTGCTGTTTGAGATAAGACTCCCAGACGCACAACAGGCTGTAACAATAAGCGTAGTCATAAGAATGGAATAAATTCCATTCCATGCGAAGGCAAAGATTCGACTTATCCCTTTTAGAAGATGTAGTGGGAATCGATGCAGCCTTAGGCAGGATTCTCTAACTATTTCTCTGTTACTCATTGTCTAGCTGTATTGAGGGGAACAAAAATTTCTCTCAGTTTCTACTACCCAATGCTAATAACACACACACATGGTCAAAGAATGAGCAGATAGCTGAGAATACATAGCAGTCATCTGTCCTCGTGCTCTCTCCAGATATATTATAGAGATACCAGACATACAGCAAAACCTACCTAATGTGGCAAAGGGGGGAAAGTATGAGTTTATCACCTGATATGCTGCCAGTTCCAAGATATATCTGTTTTATCAGGAACAGTAAAAGGTAGAAGAATGRATAGAAGCAGATCTCCCATGAAAAACAACAACCGAGACGAAAGACAGCAGACTTTCAAAGAAAGCATGAGGAAAGGTATAGGAGGGTAGCCTTATAATGAGAAAAACGAGAGATGAATGGAAGAGAGGGGCAAAAGRATCAAGGAAGAAACCATTCTTAGGATTCCTGTGAAAATTTTCTATTCAAAACATTGTCCATACTACTGAATCCTCTCTATGTATCTCTTCAGTAAAGTCTGTATTATAGAAAATGCATGATCGATCTACCTCTTCTTTTGCCCCAGGACACAATARGGCTCAATTTCAGAGCAGGAATTAATTCTCAGAAAAATCCTGACCTGGTGCGCAGACCTTTGAATCAAGTCTCTGTGCTTCTATGAAAGATAACTCTCCATTAGCATTTTGCTGGAGGGTACTATGTACATTAATGTCYTTTTGATGTGTATTTCCTAAATATTTTTAGCTCTTGCTGCATTTACATTTTTTTGTATTTTATTTACTTTATCATTTTTTGCTCATAAAAGAAAGCTTGTAACTATTAAATTGCATATAAACTATCAGATCAAACAGCGTCAGTCTGGTCTTTCTGATTTTGTGTGTTTGATATCAGGCATAAAAAAAATACTTTCTCTGATTTTTTTTTTTTTTCCGGCACGAGGTAAATCCAAGACCATAGCATTTTAAAGCTATCAATTAGATAGTACAACTACAAGCACATTGACAATCTTCGGTACTTCTTCTTCTTTTGCTAGAAATGCCAAGCCTCCAGGAGCTCATTAGCAATCCCCATCTAGACAATCACTTAAGTATCTCATCTATGGACAGGATATGGGTCAGTGCATCAGCAAGTGGCCTCAGTTACAGCAYAGTGTGTCAGGCCAAGTCCAAAATGCATGTACATGGAATCTCCAATTGCCTCTTGCTCAAAAGGCAAGCTCTTCTTTTACTTGTTAATATTATGGGCAGTAGACCCTCTGCTCTACTCCATCAGTCTCTCTTCAGTTTCAAAATTTCACAAAATACAGTAAAGAGGAGAAAGGAAGCTGGATTTCAAAGTGTGCATTTATTAATAAGTGGTCACTGCAGAGGGAGGCTTAGTTTTCAATAAATACATAAGATTGTTTATGATAGGTCTTAACTAACTGTACTGGCTGAAAATTGTAAAATAGCTCCTACACAAGGAGAAAGCTTCTGTTTGTTATTTGTATTATAATACAAAAACAGTTTATCGGAGCTTAAAGAATTACATCTCCACAGGAGGTTAATACCATACTTTTTCTGCTGTTGGCATGATAATCTTTCCCAGGACTTCAAAGCTCCTCCTAGCACCCTATGGAGGACATAGCTTGTTGTAGATGAACGGAACTGAGCGTTTCCGCATCATTTTAGCATTTCCTTTGTTTGGACATTTCCAAGACAAATTGCACCATCACAGTTGTAGAAAAGCTACTTAATGAATCCATCATTCATTATATAGACTCTATACAGAATCTATCTTTCACTACATAGAGACCAAAGGGCAAAAAAGTACAGATTTGTGTCTGCCTGCCACCTCAGAACAATAGGAGGAAAAGCGTCTGTCATGGAAAAGAACATTGYAATCTACTTCAAAGAATAAAACAATGCATTTCAAAACCCAACTCAGAGATAGCATTAAAGTTCAGACTTTGTAACACTCAGCCCAAATAAACTTGAATGTCTTCACTGCAGCTTTATGCACACATCTATTATTATTGTCTATATCCTGTATGTAAATATCTGCCTGTTCAAATAATATTACAAAGTTATTTTCATCATAACAGAGAAAGCAGACATGTCTCCTCTCATTTCAGATTGTTATCTCTCAAAGAATGAATTGATGACAAGGCTTTTAGGAATTTTGAGCTCCAGAATGATTCGTAACTTCTTACTGTAACTGCAAACAGACAGTAAGACAGTAATGAAAGGCTAATGGAGACAACTTATCTCCACACGAGTAGTTTTTTCTGTCTCCCCGAGCACAYTACGATACCAGGCATCAATGTTAACTCATGGGAGGAGGAGGAGGAAATAGGAGCACCTGCGGACAACAGGTACARTGCAGACAACGGATGCTCCACAAACTACAAAGAAACACCACTGATGCGGTGGGAGTAGATGGCCAGGCTTTTGACACCCACGCTACCTAGCGCCAAGCTAAAACATCCAACTATGACGAGAAGCATGCTAACCAGAACCAAAAACAAACCAACCCAGTGCAAAAGTGAAAAATGGTACCATTCTTTCCCAGCAATACTATGCTACTTATGCTCCTGCAGTTTTATTTCATCTGGTTGAGCTGTTGTTTTCCTCACCAAAATATCTGTTGTCTCTGCCTCTACTTGCGGATTTGCTCTGGTGTAGTGCTGATATGGGAGTGAAATTACACACTGAGCCTTTAAGAATGTCCTTCTTAAATCATTTCCTGGCATTAGTGGATGAGCTGCCTACAAAACAGATCTAGTGCAAAAGCAGCTACTACTTTCTGTTTTAGTTCACTCAGGGAAGAGAGCAAGAAGGCATTTACAGCTGCTGGTAACTACATCAAAGTACTTGCTTGGGAAATAAGATTAATCACAGTTATCGAACCTTGTCCATTAAGCATTCACATCAATACAAGCAGAAGGTTAACCTAAATAATCACAAATTATGAAGTTTCCTTCACGATCTCTATTTCAGTCTTAGAATCCATTTGAGCATTTCCATTTCTTCCATAGTGATGACTGCATAAATAAATCTGTCCCCACACTCAATAAAACAGCATCACTGTAGAGAAAGCTACAGCTCATCTGGCTGGGCACAGGGTGTAGCATAGTTTCTGCAGTCTCAGCTACCGAATTTGTTAACGACGATTGCACTGAGCCCATTTCTAACAGCTTCCATCCAAATCGATGCCTTAAATCTTAGAAAGAACTTTTTCCATAGTACTGAGAATATTCTGTTGCAGTTCTACTTCCAAATCTACGTGTGGTTGGAGACAAACAGATGGGAAAAACAAGGRGTAATGAAAATGCTGCAAAAGGGTAGGGGGCAGTAGAGAAGGTAATAGAAAAAGATAAATATCTTTCTAGAATTATCTGTTGCAAAAAAAAGGGGGGGGGGAGATTATAACTGTTTGTGGGAACACTTGGTCTTGTCAACAGAGGTTGTCAGATAACAGCTTTCAACCTGTTTTAAGCACAACAGATGAGAAACGCAGATGTTTGCACTGTTCGGAGGAAGAAAAACTAGTAAAGAGAAGAGTGTAAATGTCCCTGACAGATAAAACTAAACTCTGCAGTTTAAAGACAGATTACTTTGATTCCTAGTGGYATTACACTGCCACTTTTAAAGATCACAGGAGCTAGTGAAGCTGTGTGATTGTTGGCATATTCACTGTATACAAAAATTGACTACAAGCAAAAAATAAAGATTAACACTAAATTGTCRAGTGCAACACAGGAATACTGCTTCTGTCTCTTTTTGACTGAGTGAAAATTCAGAATGGGGAGGTGATCAATAAAATGCTGAGCTCTCACATAATTCATATCTAACTTTTTTCCTACACTGTTGCATTGCTCCTCTGTACTTCTCACTCTCTTGTGTATTATCAATCTTTATGCATTCAGTGATAAAATGGTGGGAATAAACATGTGCAAAGAGTAACAAAATATTGGACACYGTATCAGTCAGGCACAGGAACTATGAAACCAAGGGTAAAAAATGCTTTGCAAACTATAAATATTACCAGGAAATAAAGTTCTTGTTGGATTTTTTTTTTTCTTCTGCAGTATCCCATTATCCTCTCAAAAATGGATCTTGTTATGCCTTTATCTACTACATCACTGCACTTCTGCAGACAGATTTCTTTATTTATAACACACATTGATCATTGTGTAGATCCCGCTATCCATCCAGTGCATATTCTCCACAGAGTAAACTAAAATGTATTCCATTATTTATCTTCTCTTCACAGAAAAATCATAACTCAAAAACAACTGTGTAAGTCAGTTTCTCTATACCAAAGCCAACTTTCTGGGACTGAATGGCTTCTCTCCATTAAAAAAGGCTGATGTTTTAAGTTAYATCAGTTACACGGCCACTGCGACATAGAAGCAACTTTACCTCACATTACACCTGTACATAAACAGGTGACCTTCATTCCCAGTGCTTTCAGTCTTAGGAACTGATGTAGATTCAGAAAATCCAATGTCACTAATAATGTGGGATTTGATACCACGGAAGGTGTGAGTAGGATAAAAGGATATAAGAACCCAGAAAGAACTCAATGGTTTGAGGATTTTTTATGTAGCATTTCTAAAACTTGCAACTCATTAACTTTCACAACATTCCTAATCCAGGGAAAAATATAAAAAAAACAATGTTGTCTTATCCGACTCTAGCAGGGCTCAACTCTTAAGAATTTGTAGAAATTAGGGAAACTGGCTTTACTGCTTTAGCATGCCCTATTTCAGATGCATTACCATGGTAAAACATGATAGGCACTGTTGAGAACCCTCTCTTACCCTTGCAAAGCATATTCATACTTGGGAATTACATGGTGCTTTGCAAGTGAATGCAAACAGGCCTATAGGCAGTCATAGATAACATAGATAAATGCCCCATTGCATTCTTCATGCACAGCACTTCAGTTTCTCTGTGTCTGAATGTTGATACATGCTCTGCTACAAGTATAAAGATTTCTATAGCAGTGTAATTTGCAATACAGRTTTAACAGAAAAATCTTTCTGAAATCATTAAGTGCAATTGTATGTGCATGCAAGGTATATGCAGAACTCCTTCCCTATTTCTCAGAATTTCCTCTATCTTGCTTTTTACAACTGGCTGGACACCACAGCCATCTACCCCTTCCTCTTTCAATACTAACCTTAACACATTTTCTTCCCAGAAACCCTCTGGCAGAGATGCTTGCRAATTGTATGAACAGATCTCTTTCTAATATTTTTTTTAAAATGGAGAATTTGTTTGAAACCAATTTTTATAAGAAGAAAGTTAAAACTAAGCTGCTTAAAGATTAATGTGAGATTTCAGTGTTGTAGAGTGTTCTTGATATTTCTTATTTCTTGTGAAAGTATCTGGATGTTTTCARTGTGATAAATACAACGATAGTGATTGCTTTACCTCCTCTCTGCACACTAGTTCATGCTCACTTGAACTATAGCATTATTCAGGTGTTCACAGTACACAAAGTTCTCTATGAACTTGTCAGCAGCAGTCACACTAGCTTCCCTGACAGTTTCTGCCTCTATAAAAATTCCCAGGGGAAGCGCTGCTGGGATCCACTCATTATCGCTCAACATCCTCATACAGATCTCCGTCCGCTCTTTCTCCCTTTTCCATTTAGCTACATCTAAATGGACAATGGAGAAGCATCTTCTTCTCCAGGTCAAACAAACAAAGCTTGTGAAGGAGTTACACTAGGTACAGAAAAGAACACCTTTGCTCTGTTTAAAAAAATAGTTTCCCATCCCCCTTATGTTTCTCATGTGCTATCTTAAACTGTATCAAACCATCCCTGTATATGTTCACAGGATGTGGATGTATGTGTGCACTTACAAGCACATGCACACTGCTGCACTATGCATCTAAAGCAGTGCCTCAAGCTAAATGAGAGAACTTGTCTTTTGTTTTTTCCATGAATCAAGCAGGAAATTATGCCTAAGAAGAAAATAACATGGTGTATCAATAGGCTGCTGTGAAAATGAGTAAATCAGAAGTGATAACTGCGGGAGCTCAGTTTCTCAAGAGTTGCTTTTAAGAGATCTTTGAAAGACTCTGATAGGCTAAATAGCCTTTCTCTGATCACAGGGAGGAAACTCACTCTACTTTGCACAAGGCTTAAGCAGCAGAATTCCTTCCATGTACAAAAGAAGGTGTGCAGCATCTGGGATAACAGAGAGAAGGCCTTCAGAGATACACAGAACTAGCTGTGATCATAGCATTACCCCTTATATAGGTRCTGTTCCCTAAAAGAGAAATAAATTATGAGCACATGATCAAGTTACCTAGTACAGGATAAACTAAAGGCTTTTTTTAAGGATAAGGGACAGTTACTGTGGAGTTGCCATAGTTTAACACAGTCATATCCCAAAGTCTATGCTATACAGCTGACATCTAAGTGAAAAAAAGAAGTTACCTCATGCAAGCAACTCGTACAATCRTAACGGCTTGTCTGTGTACCTACACTTACAGAATATTACCCCTCTACATGTTTCTTTCCAGAGACTCTGAGCTGTGGAAGCACAGAGTTCACAGCCTTCCTGTGTCCTATTGTATCTCCTATGCAGTCTCTTCAAATGGCTTAATTATGTGCCCTTGGGAGAGTTTAACATCAATTAACTCAAATTGTTCTGTGAAAGTAAACAATGGACAAAATCCTGTTTGTATTGCTCAAACAGCTTAGAATACTCATTAGTAAATGACTGGTGAGAGTGTATTTTCCAGGCCCTTCTGCATCTGATTCACATCAATCACACGAAGAGATGAGTTAATAAGGGCCTCAGTTGCAGAGCTCCAATTTCAGTGATGGAGTTGCAGCAGTTCATGTGTTTAACTCTGAAAAAACTTCTATCAATCCCTTTGTATTGGCCCAGAGCTGATCATCAAATAAAACAACCAGGATTTGGCCCACAACACACACCATTCTGAAAGCACACAGCTGGGATTGCCAGCATAAGCAAATGCTGGCAATGTTCAACCCTGACAGAGATGCTCTGCTACACATGCCATGAGATTGTCCAAATCCCTGGCAGAAAATAAAATGCCATTGTAAGTAACCAAAGATTTAGAAATTCCACATTTGTTTGTTTTAGAAGCTCTAAGAGTACTCTCAAGGATAGCTACAGCTCTAGGAGAAGGTCATTTTGAGGATAGCTCATTGCCAAAAGTGAAATCTTTTTCAAATAGAAATCAGCAAGAGACAGTTTCTCAGATTCATTGGAAGAAATAGCACTGAACTGAAATAGTTAATCTTCAGAGGAAATTTCATTCCTTCCACAGTCCCAGATCACTTTTATTAAAGACTAAACCTTGCTCACTTTATCATGTAAGTATCTGCTGATACTGGCTGCAAATCAGAAAATCAAAAGAGAAGCTAAATATATATTTTGTTTACAGTGGCTTACTTGTTCTCCACTTGTTCAAATTGCCTCCCATAACAGATTTGCTAAAATAGGTCCAGGAATCCTGAAGCACAGCAAATTTATGTAGTTTTCAYAAAGTAGGCTGATACTAGATGGAAGTTATGAACAGAAAACACAACAAATAAAAAGCCTTCCTTTGTGCTATCTTTCACAAACTCATATCTGCCCTCTTTTCTGCACCTGATAATATTCCAGAAAATAAGAAAGCTGAACTTTCAGACAAATGAAAGTCTGAACTAGCAGATAAATGAAAGTCCCTAACATATATAAAAAAAGGAAAAAAATAAAAAACATAGAATTCTAAAGCAACACCTGCTCAGTTTCAATTACAATATTTGTCAATGAAATTCATATTCAATCTTTCACTCAATACTGTCTTACTACACAGTAAGTATTCAAAACAAATTTTGTCCTTTTTGCTAAAGCATCTTGTACAGTGTTGGCTTTTTACAATTTATAACAATAACCTGTAACTGATGTTTAACTAAGTGCAGGTCCCCAAAAGAGTGACTCGGAAATGGATGCTCTACTTACTTAACTTCTGATGAGTACAAACGTTCAATCTTTAAAATTGATTTATTCCTAACTGCCCATCTTTTCCTATTTATTTTTCTGACAAAAGTTAACTGTAGTTTAACAGAAAAGTAAAGTAGAAGTAAACAGCTATAGATCCTGAATTTTTACTGCAAATGTAATTCCAAAGACTAGTCTTTCATGCAAGCTTATTCTCCATTCTTTCCTATTTATAACATTTTGTTTTCTTGTCTTTAATGGCTTCTCAGCAATTTTCCAAGCTAAAGCGATACAATTTTCAGTTTATATTAATGATTTATGGCCCAAAGAAAAAACTTGCAATCAATGCAAATAATGCCCCTTGTCTAGTCCAGTGCCCTTGCTCATGACTGATGTGACAGCGTGTATATCGATCTACAAGGCACACCTCYACTGCTGGTTTATCTTGCAGAGTATCTTAGCACCAAATCTGTGCAAATCATATCCTGCTTTTTTACCTCCCACCTGCATACTTCATTTGCCAAACTTATCATTTCCTGCTACATTTCTTTTCAAATTTAATCTCCTGGCCAATCTATTCATTTCAGTTATTCCTGCCTTTAATTGTTTGTGTGTCTATATGTTCCTCTAGTGAGTACAGCATCATATTTGCTATGAACTACTCTCAGCTATTCAAACTCTCGTTAATTTACCTTCTTACCTCCAAACCCCAATGAACTGCTGTTCATACTGGCATACGTCTAAGTGCCACACGCTCTGACGGCATCAAATGAAGAGGAAATCCCAGACTTGAGGGGACTATACTTGCAATTCAGTTTCTGCCAGGTTTACATAAAATTAYAGCTACTCCTGTTTACAAACCAAATAATTCACCTGTAAGTTTAAACAATTAGTGTATTCCATGAGGAAAGAAAGAACGGGAAAAAAAATACCTAAGTTCTAGAAATGAGGGCCAGGAAAAGTACTTTGCTTTCTTTCTCTCCTACTAATTTTCACTAATCTATTATGTTGCTTTACTAACACCTTTTCCCAGAGCTACTCTAATTTGGCCCATTACCTTTGATGTTACTGGGGCTAGTTCAATTTATGCCAGATTCTCTTCCCCTCCAAYGCTCTCAAGAACAGGTACGGAAGTTTCGTAACCACATACGGAAATCAGGACTGGACAGCCAAATTAAGACAGAGGATTAGGACTACGTTGACAGTTTTACTACTTTTAATTAATCGTTTTCACACTAGTAGGATCAACAAAACTCAGAGAACCCTAATGAGCACACTTATATATTTTAACTGTCTCTTTTTGTTTTCAGGCTATTGCTCAAAGTTGTTTAGGTTTTGTTTCAGGTGTCAGAGGCCTGAGTAGGCATATCTTAAGCACTTTTACAGACTGAGTTTCTTGGGATACTTCATCATCATTGAGCCTTCTTTTCACAGAAGCTGTAAAGATTAATTCTTCAAAATGGCATTCACTGCATATTCCTTAAATATACCACATTCTTCCATTCATTAGAAACTTCTAATTGGAACATATTCATCATTTGCCTTGATATACATCATTTGACAGAAATAATTTTTCTTATGTAGCTTTACTTACAGCTACACATCATACACATGCCATACACAGCTGCACCAGTAGTGAACATCTTTGTTGCATTTATTGCTTACTCTGAGGGGACAAGGTCGTCAGTGAGCATCTGAAATTTCATCCAAATCTTTTAGTAACTTCTCTAATTGGATACAGATGATCTACAGAATTATATTATTTTTCTCATCTGTATCAAAAAATTTTAGCAAGTGTTTTATTTGCACTGAATCCCCAGTCCAAGTGTTTATGATATGGTTATAAGCAAGGAGCAAAAACAAAAAAAAAATTCATCTTCCCACTGTCCATCTAAAATGTATTACCTAGTAAAGTTTTTTTAAAAAAAAAAAAAAAAAAAAAGCAGAGACAATGAAAATTTTTGCCATATCTATTTTGTTTTGTGTTCAAAGAAAACAACAATAGGTGAGAAGTCAAATCTCACAGAGTATTCAAAATCATACATATAACAGCTGTTACCAAATCAAAACCATATATTGATTAAACTSTGAAAATGGCAGAACAAATGTGTAGTGGCCCAACAGTTTGTGTCTTCTGGTAGGGTTTTGGAAAACAAAATTAGGTATTTTTCTGTCAAAATTCCCATCAGAATCATATATATGAATGAAAATATATATGAACCTAGTGTTATTAAGTTCATTCCCTCACTACCATCAGTGCTCCATCCAATGATACCTTTTAAAACCTCATCAAACTCCATCTTTTGGTGGTCAGTTGTTGTTGTTCTCATTTTCAACTTACATTTATTCCTGGCCACTTTATCACCATTTATTCTCATAGCAACATTACCTTGTATAATTATTCTTTCTTTCTGCTTACCATCTGATATATTTATAGAAAACAACAATATTTCCTATAAGCCTTTATTTTGCTAAGCTAAACAAGCCAAGCTCTTCTAATTTCATCTTAAAAGATGCATCCTTCATTTCTGTCATCATTCTTACAGTAATTCTTTGCACCTTTGTTCAATTTTCATTTTCTCATTACTGAACATGGGTGACCAGAACTGTGCACAGTATTGCAGATAAGGTTTCTTCAGGGATCCCACAACCTTCCCTATCTTTACAGGATATATCTTGACTGAGTCACCAGGAATTTATCTTTTTTACATCAGTAACACTTAAGCTTACAACTCCCTGCTCATCCCTTTATTCTCTAATTTAAACCATTATTTATTGTGTGTTACTACATCAAATTCTATAATGAAATCCAAATAAATGATTCCAGATCACCTTTGTTCATAAAACCTGGTACCAAATCAAAGAAAACAGGAAAGTTAATTTTGTACAATCTATCTTTCATTCACTGTGGCATTTAATCCCATTCCTCTGTGGCTTTAAGCTACATTTCTGTCTACAGGCTTGAAGGCAATCGCAATCAGATTTTAAAACCTGTAGTTTTCATGATTGCTTTTGCCTGCTTCTCAAATACTTCTTAATACTCTGGCCTCTTGTTTTGAACCTCCTCATTGGAAATATCCCAGGCTGTGGGACATCTTTTGCAGTATGCAAAAAATCTTACTGGAATAGCAATGCACAGTACTTCTGCTTAAAATCTTATCAAGAAAATGCAGAGGTCAATAAAATAACTAAAATGTTAGATAATATTTTCCTGCTTTCTGTGTGAAATTTGGAGAGTACTTTATCTATATGAGTTTGTCCCCATGCTTCAGATTTGAGAACAGCTGTGTGTTGTTTACACGTAAACCTTGGTCAAAATCTGCTAGGACTATTTTAAACTTCTCCTGAAATTTTCTTGAATCTCATCCAGTTCTTTCCTCCATATCAGCCTACTATAGATTGGAGCTATGGGACTCACAGCGCAAAAGAACTCACATGTTGCTGTTGTAATTGTATTACAACATCTCTGTCTCAAGCATCCTGCCCCATGCTAAGCTCCCAGGGCCTAACTGGTCAACCCTATCAGCAGTATCTGTGAGTGGTAACCCCTTCATCTGCTACAACTACTTTTAACTGAGGGTACCAATCTTGTAGCACAGAGAACTGAGCAAATCACATGTTATACCYTATATATTCACATAAAGTTACATGAATGGTTGTTAAACTCAATACCCTCATTTGTGAGCTACAGTTCACAGTAACTGCTGAGGAACAGTTAGATAGTTAGTGATCATACTTTGCTGTAATCAAAAGCCTTACAAACATAGGAGTCATTTACTACAATTAAAACATTGAGCATGGAGCTGCATAACCTGGTCAGTAGTGAAAACACAAAAGGTGTTTTCAATTCTTCCTTCAGAACTTCCACYCTTCCTCCCCAAAGTTACAGAGGGGCACCTAACCCTGTTGAGGATTCACACATATGTRCACCTATATCCATACCCTTATCTTATCCATATTCTAGACTATCCTAGACATACTATCCTAGTAGTATGCTRGTGCTCTCCAAATGATATTAGTATTACTTTTTCTAGGCAAACAGTAGAAGCTAAGACAGTACTCAGAGCAGGGCTTTCAYTTTTCCCGTAAGCAGCCAAGGCTTGAATCCTGGAACCTGGAGATACATATTCAAAACCAGACAGAGCAGGGAATCAAATCTGAGACTCTGATATGTTGGATGAGCACTTAAATGATATGATAGAAAAGTACAGGATGTTTGGGTCAAGGGATTTATTTCAAGTGCACTCTCTTAAAAACATTTTTAAAAAATTCTTTGGCTTACCACACAGCAATATGTTCAGCACCATCTTCCTACATTCAGAGCCAGTCTTCTTATACTCATGAGGAGTTTCACACCTGTGCCTGAGCTTTCCTTTCAAATTAGCTGCTCGTCAACTATATTACTAAACAAACATGAAGCAGCTGTAGTTCTCAGACTATGATTAAAATTAAACCCTTCAAATCCAGCCTAGCTTAGAGAGTCTCTGTACAGTTGTACTCAATTAACTCCAACTGGTTCACTACTAAAACCAACCTATTAATTTAACAGCCTGCAAAAGCTTCAAATAAAGCATTTCACATAAGAGGGATCCAAATAATATCTCAAGTAAAACACAAAAAGATGATGCCACTAAAATGTATTAAGAAGAATAAATAACTTAGAGTTTTAAATTGCTGATCCTTTTTGCCTTAGAGCAGTTAAACTGTGGATTATTTTATTTATTATTTTTGCTTTTGTACAACACTGGGGAAAAGGCAGAATAATGCTGTTATTGGTCTTCTAACAGAGAAGCTCCTAGGATCTTCTAGACCAATCAGCCCACTATCAGCTGCCTGCACCATCTGTGGTAAAATACTGAGTACTTACCAGAGGGCTGGGTTCCAACCAGGGTACAGAATAGGTTTTCGATCCAAACTTTCCAGAATATATACTCCCTTCTGTGCAGTCAATGAAAAAAAAAGGAAAAACAAATGGGTCTAAGCCACAGGTCTCCATTATTCTGTTAAATCATGATGTGATGCATAAAATATTACAGAGCTAGAAAGTTAGCTACACAGTAGGCAAACTGGTCACTGTATGAACTTTCAAAAGATTTCAGGAAGTATTTTTGCCTTTACAGCTTTAAGAAAAGAAGCTGCAAGCCTATGCGAAAATTTATTCTGTGCTGCTAGTTATAGCTTGTAAATATGAGCAGTACTTACCCCATCACATACTGTCYTTTTTCTTGTTCCTGTCTTAGGTTAAAGGTTTTGCCTAAAGATCCACGTTCTTTTTACTGGTATGACTGAAGGACTGAATCCTCTCCACATAATGTTCTACTTAAATTACCCAGCATTTCACTGGAACAGTCCCACAAAGGAACCTCCAGTAGTGTTCTCATGACTCAGTTCTCTATCTGTTTACTGACTTCAGCATTTCGAGTCTGCCGATATCTCCCTCATAAGATGGGTTGGAGTGTGGGTTCACTTTGACATCAAGTTTCCATCTTCATCTGTCCATCAGTGTTACCCTTCAGCAGGAGGATGAGGAAGGGAAGAAACAGGAGAACACCAAGAATKTGACCCTTCAGACACCACTACCACAGAGGATGGCTACACTGCATTTCTCATGCTGAGAGTGGACCAGAAGCCCAGCAGTAGACAAATTCACGTCACCAGTCCATCTAGGATTACTGCCTAGCCTCTCTACAGGGAAACATTTAGTAGAAGCACAAGGCAGAACTATGCATCAAGCCAGAACAAGCACYCTGACACCACCATTAAAGGAGGTATTTGAAAAAATAGCTGCCTCCATCTGTTCTTTCTCCTTCCACCAGCAAGGGACTCACAGGCCAAAGGTGACCATTAGGAAGCCATGTCACATYCAGATGACTTTCACCTGACCTGTGAGGGTGTCACTGGCACCAACACAGGGGASTCCTGTCATTTGCTTCCACATGGAAGGGAAGAAACAAGCAGTGGAACCTGCAATGCTCTTAGCATTTCCTGCCAGCACCCACATCCTGAGGAGCACAGAGAGAAAAGACCTGGCACCATCAGGTCATAGGGGTGAAATAGCTGGAAGTAAAGCAAGGAAGGGGGTTTCATATGACATCCAGGAGCCTGACAGCTCTCTTTCTGCYTTATTCTCTTTAGAGTTGTCACTGCTATTTGGTGGATGGATGCGTAGACTTGCATATAGAGGTATAGGAAATCTGAGCTTTACACTGCTWGAAACCCTTGTTTGTTTGTTTTTATTAATTATACTGCTTTGGACTCACACTGATTCCACAGGGCACTTTTGTTTCTCATTGCCTTTAAGAGTCAGACCATAAAGTGGTCACTGTTTATGTTTGTTGTCTTTCTGTGAGTAATCTGTCTCAGGCCATAACCCAAGCACGACACAGGAGTACAGTTAGTCTGAACCGACACTGAAGCTTTCCAGATTGCTGCAATAAACTATTGTGAATAATGTTTCAAACAATATTTGAAAATATTATGCAGTTGTGAACCTTGTCTATTATACACTGCTACCAAGGTGGGCTGGCCTTCTTTATATGCTCCATCAGCCCCTGAGGCAAAGGCCTGACTTATACATAAACTTTCTCTTCTTTTTAACATCCCAGTGCAGCAGAAAAACACTGAAGGACTATTAACAGTGGACTGGCTTGCAGAGCTTGCTTCTTGCCTCACACCAAGAGGCTACCAAAATAATTTTTACGCTAAAAATTTGTTCTACTTAAACAAAATGGGTTTTCTGAATTTCATGCCATTTGAGAAGAATTTGAACTGCCACTCTTTTATATTTTTTTTATCTGTCTAACTTCAGCCTGATGCACATGCCACCTTCTCACATCCTGTYCCTGGTAGAAGGGGATGAGACCTCTGCACTTTCTGGGACAGACTGTTTGCTTTGCTCAGAACAGAGGGAATTTCCCATCTCCAGGGAAGACTGATGAATATGGCTAGGTGTACCTGGGCAACATGTCTGACCATGCATCATCCATAGTGCTGAGGTCCTGAACAGATTGGAATTTCTTTTAACTAGACTAGTCACAGCTCTCTGCTGGATACTAAAGGAAAATACATGTCCCATTCATGAATCTAGCAGAGGTTTGTACCTCCTACATGTGGCAACAGACATCTCAGATAGTGACCAAACCTGAACTAGGTCTTAGTCATCTTCAACAAATATAACGGCAACAATCGACTTACCGATGCTGAAATATTCTTCGGGAGCCTGGTGTGACTGGATTTGAAAATTTTTGGCACCTACCAAAGGACTAAGCCCCTGAAGCAAGCYAGGGAGAATTTCAGGGGTAGTGCTCCAGAACAGTCACAGCAGATCCTCACATATACCCTTCCCAGGAGCTCCAAGCTCCCAAACAGGACAAAGCATGCTATGAATATGGCTCAGTGCTCCATTAAGATGTTAACTGTGTAAGTTATACCCAACCTATAGCACATGCCCAAAAACTCTGCCTGGATTACTCCTCGGGACTGTGCTCCAAGCAGATATTACTCTGGGATGCACTGAAACACTTAGCCGGTCTCACTGACTTCACATTTTATGTTCTAAACCAGATCATGGCTTGTAACAAAAGTTCCATGAAGCTATGACAGCAAATTGACTATTTTGACCTTTGGCAAATTAGATTTGGGAATTTCAGGAGCAGGAGAGACACCTTCAGCAAAATAAAGCTTAATTGGGAACGAGTATTTTGTGCCGCACCTAGGCTGTAAGAAAAACACCGATGTATCTGAGGGTATGTTGTGGGGAAAACAGTCTGAAAGCAGTTCATGCATACTGAAATGTTCTCTCCCCTTYTCTCTCAGGATCAAAATGTGGGAAGATCAGCAGTTTCAACTCCCACTCATTTACCTGCTGTGACAGGACACAAGCCAGCAGATGTTGCCAACACAAAGCATTCAGCAATCATTAGTCAAGCTCAAAAAATTCACAACAATGGCTTTAAAAGCTGTATTTTAAAAAGGAATAGATACAGTCTTATATTGTTCTGCTTTTCAATTTTTTAAACCCTTATGATCAAGTTTTTTGTCTTTTCTTCATAACCATGAAGGACAGGAATTCTGGATTGCATTCTTTAATGGAAGCTGGTCTCATATCATTCATTCATTCAAGTTACTGAAGCTTTAAAAAAAATCAAATATGACAGGTGCATTAGAATATTGAATGCTGGCAACACCAGCTGCCATATTTCAAAGCAGCTTCTGAATATTGTGCTATAGGTTAGAAACTTTATTTCCTATTGGCAAGAAGGAAGGATGAGTATAAACTCAGGACCTGTTTCATTTTGTTTGAGTTGCTTTTAGAAAACATAGCATAAAAACTTGGGCAAACTAGACTTACTAGTTTTATAATAGGCAAAATTAATAGCAAAAGTAGAACCAGATACTGATGACAGTCCTGATCAAGGTGAAGATCAGAAATTTCTACAGCTGTCTTTCATCTCTTTCACTGTTTCAAAATCTACTAACTACTGTTACCATCTGAAGGCTTTTTGGATGAAGAACAAAGTAGAATAGCCTGAGCATGAGCTAAATGTCTTAACTCTCTTTTATATTTGACCTAAGAAAAAAAGAAAAAAAATACACAACTGGAACCACTGTCACTTACATTCTACACATTCCCTAGGAAGTGAGTAGACAGGGCGAATGAACAGCTGAGACTTCCCTTCAGAGCAAGAAGCTTTTTCTATCTTTGCCCATGCTATACCTATTCCATAAGGGATAGCCAATGGGTCTCCCTCCTACCTCCACAATTGCTAAAACCATACAAAAACATTTTTTTAAAAAAGATGTTTACTACTTCCACTGCATTAGTGAAAATTGTCTTTTAGGGGAAGAGCGACTGCGTTCATGAAAAATTACACAGAATAAAGAGCTATGGAGGGTAAGAGAGAAAAATTTCTTAGAACAGCTCTTCAGATTCAAATGGGCAATGAAAACAATCATAGCAGGTAAATGTTCCAGTCTTGTTAGGCNAAAAAAAAAAAAAAAAAAAAAAAAAAAAAAAAAAAAAAAAACACAGAGGGAAATTATATGGCAATCCTGAGGGAGAACAAACATAATTTACAAAGAAAAAGTACAGTTTTATGGCCAGGGAGGACAGCAGTACTGAAAATGAACACCCTGCCAAGGATTCATTCTCCTTTTAAGCTCTGCCAATTCATATCGCCAATGAAATTATAAAGGACATTCATATAGTCTCACAAGGCATAGGGTAAGAGAAATATATAGCCCAGAGCAAAGCCATATGCTGTTGGGGAAGAGGGGGAAGGGGGGGGGAGGGGAGAAAGGGGGTTAGAAAAAAGCAACTCTGCCTGGTTGTTTCCCAATTCTATCTTGGCCCAGGCCAAATTTCAGAAATAGAAGCCTCACTGCCAGCAGATAGGAACACTGGGGGAAAAGGAGAGCTACAGCTCCCTCTTTAAGCCACTTCTGAGAAGGAAGGCTGTGAAGGTTTGCTGGACTATGCAAAACCATCTGTTTTATTTCCTAGTAAATCACAAAAGAAATATATAAAAAAAAATCTTTTTTTGAGACATTTGATAAAAATAATCACAGGATAGAAAATGGATATAAATTAAACTTGATTATATGCCAGAGAAGAACAACCACAGAATGATGCACATACATGAAACTGTAAATCTGGGCTCATTCTAGACTGTCCGCTTCATTTTATTTCCCCTTGAAACCAGTGGATTTCCTAATGAGATCAACAAACTCAACCATATCTAACAAGTGAAATGAGGCTCATGGGAGAGAAGATAAAACTGTGTCCCAGAGAGGTAAAAGTCTGCATATGAACACACACCACAGATTCCAGTCCTGTTATAATTCATATGTAAGTTCACATTTGCAATACAGTACCAATAAACAAGGTAAGGGGTTTTCACCTAAATTTGCACCAAAAAATGCTAGGTATTTTTCAGAAAATGTCAAAAAATAATCAAATATACTAAACTTTTAGAATCAAATTTCCATCCTGTAAAAAAAAATGTAGTTACAGTATATAGCAATAAATTGTTGCTTAGGCATTAGAAATAATGTAGTTTGATTTTTCACTCGTTAGTGTCCTATGATTTACTAGGAGTTTTTCCTCACAGATTCCTTTCTGCATGAGGTTCTCTCCTGTCTCTAATAAGATGGGAATTCAAATTGCAGCCCTTCCTGCAGTCGGGGAACTTGCAGGTTTCTCTTTCCTACTTCCACAACAACAGTTTCAGAACTCATAGTAGCTTGTCTTCGTGACCTCTGCTAAGTCTGAATGCAACCAGCCAGCAGTTAAAAAAAATACTGACAAGGAAACACAGACTAAACATAGAGACAAATACAAATACATTTGTACTCATATACAAATTTCCCTAGCAAATCAGGACAAAAAACAGAGCAATTAGTGGAAAATAACATCAGAATTTGGGAAAAGTAGACTTGACGTGGCTTTCTGAATGATAAGCAGAAATTAGAGGGACAACGCCTAAGCAAACACTATATAGAGTTGGCTTTTGTGTGAGACTACAGTTCATTAAAGGTTACCTATTAATTTCTTTTTTTTTTTTTCGTGCCCTCCGTGTCCAACAGAAATCCAAAACGGATTTTGCTAAATGCCTTGTGTATCCTCCATTGCCAAACCCCAGACAGAGCAGCAGCCTGGAGAACCAGATGCAGAGAAGGTCTGGCTAGCCACAAAAACTTAGTCACAGTAACTTTTGTGAGAGAGAGTGGAGGAAGGTGAGGGAAGGAGTGACCAGGCAAAGTGGAAGACACTGAGAAGCCATAAGCATCACAGAGTCTCTGAACGAGGGATGCCAAGGACTGGGGCTCCATTCTGCCCCAACTTGGAGCAGGCTTACAACCCCTTTGTACTTCCCAGTATTCTAAATGTTATAGCATGGACTGACTAAGCAGTAAAAGTGCCATTTTGATAATATTTGTCTGTGTTAGTATTAACATTTTAGGGTTTTTTAAAGGTAATCTCAGGTCACATTTAAAATTCAGATTTTATAATAAAATCATTCTCAGCGTTCAATATCTCAAGTGCCAAGAATTAAATCAGTTTTTTATTTACATCTTTACATCTGTTACGTCACTGCAATACACAGCATCACATCCCACAGATGTACCAACATTCTCACACAGCCACTGTTGAACAACATGAGAAATCACTGCAATGTTCCAGTATACACATCTTGCCCATTGGAGAAATATTAAAAAATAGTTGCTCTGGTTCAAACTTACATCAGATTTCCCTCTTTCAGTAAACAAGTAAAAAAAAACTGTACCAATCTTGGCTGTGATATTAGCCAGCAGCTTAGATATTTCACAAGGGTCCCACTGTTACAAATGAAAGCAAAAAAAAGTATATGAACTATTTGTCAACACTGCTATCAGGAGAACTAATTCAATTTGGGAGAAATTTATGTATTTTCTAACATAAATAAACAAGACAAGAATAAACTCCAAAGCTCTCAAATTTTGGTCCAGGCCTTTCTCCAGGCTTTTATAACACTAGGCTATATCCATGGACACTCAGTCTCAGCTCTCTGATTTCATCAGTCCAAAGTGTCTGTGGGAAACATTGTTTGTAATGATCCTCTTCAAACTTCAATGATAAAAGTGCACATTTTGCAAATGACACCTTAGCCAATCTGCCCCATCTGCGTGAGAGACAGCAAATGATTTCACTCTTTAGGCATTTAAAATAAAATGCACATACGGCAAATTCCAAGCTGGCAACAAAATCCAGTCATTAAAAAAAGTGATTTGTTTTCTACATTTGCAAACACAAAGGCTCTGTTTATTTCCATTGCTATAAAGAAAATGAGCCATTATATTTTTTTAAACAATCATAGCTAGCACATTTTGGAAATGTTTATCTTCAAAAATACTAACTAGCAAATTAAAGTTTAAATAGCTCTTCTAAAATGGTACCATTTTAGATACAGTGTTCTGATTAATGGCATCACTTTGCCTGTGGGAAAAGATTTCCCTGTCTTTTCTATATAATATACTGGTGTCTGTTTTTTGCTGGTGTCACCARAAATAATAAAAAAAAATTAAAATGTGAATTGTAAATAAAATTCTATTCACTAATAAGAAGACATATTTTGCATTATGGTACCCTGAAAAAAAATTACATTTCTTTTAAAATTAGAAATTTATTGCCTCTCTGTCCTTCTGTGTTTCTGTCACTCTTTCTCTTAAAAATGGAGAAAATAAAATATCAAATATAACTGATATAGCTCCTAAGAAATCTTAAAAAAAAAAAAAGCTGCTTAACTTTACACAGAGTGAGTAGCTCAACTGAACTCACTGGGAATATTCCTGATGCAAAAATGTAAGCATCTGTGTAACTTTCCAGGATCAAGATCTGTAAAGTTGAGCTGTAATCAAACGAAACTAGTATTTTTTTCAAATTTCTTAGTCTGCACTAATTTTTGTGGGTATAGCAACATCTGGTGGACAAAAAGCAAAATATAAAGTCCAAACACTTCCATCATATATGTATAATTATATAGCGAGATATGTATTTTAAAATACACACTGTTCTGACTTGCTTTTCTTTTTCAAAAGTTAACAACAAAGAAGAGCAATTTAATGTAGATAAATCTTAATAACTTTGAAGGGATTACATCTATTATGCAATGTTTTATAATCTTAACCAAAGGTGGTCGAGACATCTTTGTTCCGTAACTTACTAAAACATCATATTCCTCTCTCCCATCTTCCCACTCAGGAAAGTGCTTGCATTCTTTTGAAGTACTGCAACTTTGTATCAGTTTATACAGGCCCACTTTGACAACAGCACACAAATAAATAAAAAATGCTAAGATTGCACAGTTAAGCGCTCAAAAGATAATAGAAATCACAAATAAAGTTGTCCAGTTAAAGCAGCAGATTGAAGATTATAGTAAAGAATCCCTAACAGTCTGTTCTCCATAAAATGAAGGCCTTAAAAAAGGGGGGGGGGAGGGGGAGAAAAACACTTGAGCATAACGCATGCAATACAGAAACAGAGTGATCAGCATGCTGACAGGCATTCTTTCTGCTTTATTTGTTTTCTCCATACTTTTTTTCTAATTTCCATATAATTGCGTTCTTATCTTTAATAGTCTCTTTACTATACTTTCTGCCTTATAGGCATATCTGTTTAGAACCACAAAAATATTTAGTGTTAAAATGACAGTCAGATACAATTATGCCTGCACTAAAATTGGTTGCTGCTGAGGTTAGCTTGAATTAATTTTCAAAGGGCAGGAGCTATGAGAATATAGTACAAAAAATGCACATCCTGACAAATGTTTTAACTGTGAACAAGCTATTGTATCTACCACCAAAAACAAGCAAGCACGCAAGTAACAAGCATTCTGAAACTGATTATAAAGAAAGTTAMCAAAAGGTTGCTAGAAAGTTAAAACAATTATCTCTAGTATGTGAAAACATAAGAAAAATAAAGTACTTGAGGGTGAGGTTGAAAGCAGTGGACAGGTTGCCAGCAGCCTGGCTAGGTATTTTGATCTTATATTTGGAAATCTGGATTTTATTTGGCCCTTTGCAAACAGTCAGATGTGTGACATTTTCTCAGCCTGACTGAATATAAGACTTTGCAAACATAACACTTGCCGGATTTTAGCTCCATCCAGAAATCAGGGCTGGTCAGCCCATTCCAGGAACTGGTAAATCCGTAAATCAATAAAGTCACATACTGTCTACTGCTGTGAGACCCTGCTTCAAGCCCTCCACCTCCCAGTCATTGAGCAAGATTACTGTCTCCCAGTGACAAACTGCAGATGAACCCACAGGCAGGAATTTAGAGTGCCGGAGACACAAAAAGCACTCTCGATACACATCCACCAGCAGCTTGATTCGAATCACTTTTACTGACAAATTCATGCTTCTTCCCAGCCTCATTCTCCACAAAGCTGACTAATCCATCCTTAGCAGAGTTTGGACTTCAAAATGAGACACATGCCAAAACCTCCAAAAATCCATTAAGGACACACTGTTCCTTTCACTTTATATAGCAGACATAACCACTCAGACACAGCTCCACAGACAAAAGTAGGGGATAGTCAGGTTAGGTACATAGACAGAAACCACAGATGTCTCACCAAGCACTTGGGCAAAGATAGCCAGGGGCCCTGAACCTGATAAAAGTAGCTGTAGCGGCGTCTGAAATCATCCACAAGCTCTAGTATCATTCACTGAGGAAAGCTACGCATTTTTATCAAGTGGCTGTGATTTCGGGGGCATTAAAAGCCTTGACCTAACCATATATGAGAATTTSATCCTTCACTTCTAGCAGGTTCCTTCGTGGTGCTGAGAAAAGTTTGAAAGCATAGATGAGTTACAAAATCAGAAATAACAAGGACGGACGGTCAGGTGTACACGCGCRGAGAAGTTTGGTCGAGCTGGCGTCTTTCATTTGACAAGTCAGCGTGATCAGAAAARGGAGACGAGCTTTGGGGGCCATTGTTGTGAAGCAGAAACACAGACCACAAGGCTAAAAGCAAACTGTTAACGACTGCTCTAACCCAGAGCCCAGTCACGCACGTACTGGCAAGGCCACACTAGACAGAGAAGGGAGCGCTGCATTTGGAGAAGATACGGTAACCGCCGAGCAGGCGCGCAGAGCGCAGGCGCGCCCTCCGCGCATGCTCAGTTACCAACAGACCACACGCGAAGGGGAAGCTTGTCGCTCCGGGGCTTCCGTCGGCGCGTCACGGGGCGGGCCCTGCGCGCTTGCCGTAGCCGGACATGGCGGAGTATTCCTGCGTGAAGTCCACCAAGCTCGTCCTCAAAGGGGCGAAGCAGAAAAGGTGAGAGC
Source organism: Rhea americana (assembly GCF_003343005.1). NCBI lineage: Eukaryota > Metazoa > Chordata > Aves > Rheiformes > Rheidae > Rhea > Rhea americana. The sequence continues at coordinate 682,139 of NW_028186333.1, forward strand.
CGGGAGCGGCCCCCCGCGGGCGCTCCCCGCCGGGCCCCCTCGSGGGAGCCGCGCGGGCCCCTTCCCACCCCGCCCTGTCTCCCTTTGCAGCAAGAAGAAGCACAAAGACAAGAAAAGGAAGCGGGAGGAGGATGCGGAAGAGCAGCTCGACACTGTCGGTGAGCCGCTTTCCGGGAGCGACGCGGTACCGCAGCAATGACAGGTGGTGGCGGCGGGAGCCCGAGGGATTTTCAGAGGGCGCCTTAAACTGAACGTAATCCCCGTGCAAACAATGCCTGGTGGCAAAGAGTTGTAAACCTGCAAGTTACCCTCTTCCCAGGCTCCGAGTGGAACTTCTGGCCCAAGTGAGGTGGATTTTGTGCTTGTCTTTTTAGCTAAAGTATGTACTCTCTTAATCTCGACATCATTATCTGCTTGAGTCTCGCTTGCTGCATAGTACTTGCTTCAGGAGAAGAGCCTTCTGCCCTGTATCTGTGAATTTTCTAGCACTATAGTGCTACTATTCAATGAGTGCATTTCAACGTATGTAACCAATTGCATGTGTTACTGTTACTCACAGAATAGTAACTGGATCAGCTATGTTTTCAGTTCCTACTCTGTCACTGGTTACTTTATGATGAGCGAGAACCAGCTCTGTCAGATCAGCCTCTGATCATTTCAAAAGCAAGAGAGTATCAGATTGTTTTCAGTATCTCATACTTAACTGCCTGTGATGTATTCACGTTATAAACTGTTACAGTTAATTGAAACTGAAGACACAAATACTAGTTAGTAGTAAATTATAATCTTACTTCTTCCTTCTTCCTGAAATTAGAGGATCAAAGTTGTATGTAGGTTTTGATCATGAGTGGTAACTTGACAGACAGTTGCTCTTCAGAGTTYTCTTGTCCTTGATTCATCAGCTCGCTTCACTGACAAGAACAGCTAAAAAGTAACCACAAAGTCATAAGGGATGTAGATACATACTGCGCAGGACTGCTTACAGGATAAACATTATCTTCTATTATATGCATGTGGGCAAAGCTATAGCAGTGCAAGTGAAGTCTTCATTATTCCTCTATTCAAACAAAAAATGACCAGTGAAAAAACATACTATTGTGTTTTAGACTAGAAGAATGTGAAATAGTGTTATGTGTGTTCTGAATTCTTTAGTTTACCCAGATTTCAGAAGAGTGCTGGAAAAGATTTGGAAAAGTCATATGATGACCTACAAGCTGTGACTGTATGGGTCAAGACAAGACCCTTAGCCCTATGTTGTGTAGAGTTAGGGGAGCATTAGTTCTGCTCAAGACTGACTTGCAGAATTAACTGGGTGGAAAGACGGTACCATGTGCAAATTAACAATTATTGCTTTTCGGTAGAAAACACTTCAAGTTTTTCTCTTGATATGCTATTTTGCCTATTAAAAATAYGAATGTTGTAACAGCTTTCACTCAAGGAATGTGCATAGGGCTGTCTTTGCTTTTGGTAGGGTTTTCCGTGACTCAAATGTCCAAACATAATTAGCTTGAACAACTTAGATCTAAGGATTACAGCTCACATGAAGTAATTTAACAGCAAGTTGCTACTGAAAGAGATGACTTTATTGTCCTTCTTGTGTTGGAGAATCTAATAATTGGATGTGGCCAAAAAACTGCAGGAGGCTGATCTAGAGAAGAAATACCTCTTTGCAAGATATATCTTCTGCTGGGTCAGCTCTGGCTGAATCAACCTGCTTTGGGGCCTTATAGCTCAAAGAAGGGATGAAGTGTAGGGGCCCATGACTCAGGATGGCAGGGTGGAGATAGAATAGTAAGACTACCTTTCAGCAGCAGCTCACCATTAAATTGGCTTTGTAGTGTAACATAACRCACAGAGATCCTAGAATACAGTAGCACATTGCCATCTCTAGAATGACTCAAATCTCAGAGAAGACACAGGAATACCATCCCTTGAACTACTGTAACCAAAAGTTTTAATTATTCTGTTACATACAATGTTTTTGCATTTTAGGAAACTGGTGGGCCATCAGCAATTTTGGTGAAATTACAGGAACTATAGCTATAGAAATGGACAAAGGAGCTTACATCCATGCTCTTGACAATGGCTTGTTTACACTTGGAGCACCACATAAAGGTTTGTTTTGGGAAATCTGTTTAAAAAGAAAGAAAGGCASTTTTAGTAGTGCAAGGCATAAAAGCTTCTGATTTAAATTAGCATGGTCTAAATATGAGCAGTTTTACAGATTAAAAGTAAATAATTTAAGGATCTTTGCTGTGGCATGTAGATGACTTAAAATTAATGACTACCAATCAGTTTCACTTATCTGGTTTCTTGCTCTCTTATGTGTCCAGTAAATTGAACTGCTTTAGAGATGATCATCCATTAAAAGCCTTACCACCTACTAGTTAAAAAACAGTATAACTTTTATTAAATCCTATAAAATCTGTATGATGTCAGTTGAAGAGCAAACTCAAGTCAGATGAGTTTCAGGGCTTATTGTCAGTGTCAAGTCCTTGTGTTGCTATACTTGCTCTTCTGTTGTTTAAGTTGACAGCAAGAGTGGCTAGGTAATTAACTTGTCCCTCACTTTGAATCGGAGAGCCAACAGTCAAACAAGGGCTGTTCCAAAACCCTGAAGGTGCATTTCCTCTTCAAAGTGAGGTAAGTCAAGGCAAAAATGGCAGTATTATCTCATTTCAGTTTTGAGGGATGGAGAGGGTTTCAGAATAGTTACCTGTGTTACCTTAGCTGAACCATAATATATTTTGTTATGGAAAAATAGTATTACAAGGACATTAAGCTTTTCATAGCCATCTGGAAAATTACAACATTCTCAGTTGTGAACTTCTTGAAGCAAGGACTGTCTTTATTTTGTGTCTTGTTTCAAGCACTCTATCTCTATGACCATAAATAAGCAACCGCATTGCCTTTTTTTTTTTTTGAGCATGTACATTCAAAAGTAATTTTCCAGAAATCTAGTATCACAGCATTCCATAGTATGCAAGTATGCAGCAAYAGCTGTTGTATAATTCATCAGGCTGTTTTAAAATCCACAGTGCTAACAGTTTAAGGTATCGAATGTTTAATATTTCATACCTAAATAATGGAAAATTCATCCTTCAGATGATGAAGGCCCTAGCCCTCCTGAGCAGTTTACAGCAGTAAAGCTGTCTGATACAAGGTAAGCATTTAAAAAAAATCAAACTTTTTTTTTTTTTTTTTTAAAGATCTTTGCTTCGGGTGTCAATACAGTATTTTTGAAGAGATTTTTAAAAATGTATATTGATAACATGTCTGTGATATGTTGGATATCGTGAATTGCTTTAACTCAAAATACTCTTTATTGTTTTTTAGTCTTTATTCTATTTTATGTTTTCTCTTTGAGGATTGCTCTGAAGTCTGGTTATGGCAAATACCTTGGTATAAATTCAGATGGACTCGTTGTTGGACGTTCAGATGCTATAGGATCAAGAGAGCAATGGGAACCTGTCTTCCAAGATGTAAGCTGACTGGAATAATTCATTTGATATTGCTGGCATTCGACTGTATTTTGAATTAGGTTTATATAGTGAGGCAGTAAAATATTCCTTGTCCGTGCAGTAAAAACCTTTTGAAATCTCAACAGTATTTAACTTTTTATTTCACTAACTACCATGTATTTATCATATTTCTTTAGAGGTTCTTAAAATACTTCAAGTTACTGCATTTTGGCAGCTATATACAACTCGGAAATGAAGGAGATGATAATACAGCTAGCCAGCTGTTATACCATCAATACAGAAAAGAACAGAGCATCAATACAGAAAAGAACAGAACAGAGCACAATTGCAGAGCTTTCTCATGTATCACAGAGGATAAATGTTATAAATCAAGATTTATATACAAATTCTTTATGTTAACAATGTGTGATATTATTTATGCAGAAAAAAATGGCATTACTAGCAGCGAACAGCCGTTTTATTAGATGTAATGAAGAAGGAGACATAGAAGCCAAAAGTAAAACTGCAGGAGAGGAAGAAATGATAAAGGTAATAGAACTTATGTAGAAATTGTACAGTTAATGCAGGATTGGTATGAATATTCAATCTTATCCAGTTTACTACAGTTCATAGTTAGCAGTTATAATTGTATTCTATAAGCTGTCCTGTGATTTGGCCTCAAAAAAGGCAAGAGTGCCAGGATTACATAAGCTAAGGTATTTCCAGGAGAGACAGGAAAGTATTTTACTTTTCCTAATTTTAACTGTAGTGGTGCTTCTTAGAGATGAAGGAGATTATATGATTTACAGTGGTATCCAGGGCTAGACTTAATCCTTCCACTCCCTTCAGGCTCGAGCTACTGCTTTTGTTACAGTTGTCTTCAGTTGTGAACTAACGAATTGAAGATCTGAAAACTTAAAAAGTTACTGTGACTTATATTTTGTTACAAAGGATGTATTGTCTTCTTTAACCTGTAACTTCTGTTTGTTTGTTTAAATATGCATTTTCTGTTTTGTTTTTYTCTCAATGACTAGATTCGTAGTTGTGCTGAAAGAGAAACTAAGAAGAAAGATGACGTTCCAGAAGAAGACAAAGGAAATGTTAAACAGTGTGAAATCAATTACGTGTATGTAATTGAAAGCTATTAACAGGCAGCATTCTAAAATCAGCTATCCCTGTCACTTCTCCATGCTCAAATGCCAAAAATCTTGTTTTAGGAAAACATTAAGGGTCTTTCCTCCCTGACTTGTCATGCTGATAGTTGAAGGGGCTCTTTAAAACTCATAATCACTTCATGCTAATCATGTCATTCCCAATTAGAATGCCAAAAATACTTGCATAGTTCGTATTTATAGAAGTCTTAGGGCAATATTTGATATCGTGATGGTTTGCTTGGATTTTATTAGGCCAGTTGCCTACTGCATAATAGGCATTAAGATTCTGGTTAGTTGCTGTTTTATTGAAACACAAAACTCCAAAAAAGTTACACTTTTTACACTTTTTTTTTCTCTTTATAGAAAGAAATTCCAAAGTTTTCAAGACAAAAAGCTCAAAATAAGCAAAGAAGACACAAAAGCACTCAGAAAAGCCAGAAAGGAAGGCACTTTTCACGAAACACTGCTTGACAGGTATTTTGAAGTACAAAAAAAAAAAAATGCTAATTAAAAACTATAGGGCGATGGAATTTCAGTAAACTGTCCTCTCTAGTATGTGTTCTGCTACCTGTGTTTTGGCTTTTGTTCTGAATTCTTACTACTTTAGCTGGAAGTTCCCAGGTCTGAATTTATCTAGAAATGAATTCTTGTTAAAATCTTTAACTAGGTTTGTTCGGTTTGTTTACTGCTAAGGATGCAAGAATTAGGCTAATTTTTATCAGTTTCTACACCCATGGCACCAGAACACTTTGGGGAAGTGTTTGCATGTTTACATGCACTTTGCATGTTTATAGAGAAATAGCTCATATTAAGAACTGGCTTTCTGTGATCTAGTGGGAACACGACATTTTTAATTGAGCAAAGAATATAAAAYTTTAGGAAAATATAGAAAATTATAGAAAATCTTAAAACATCTTGTGTCAGTATGCCACATAACAGAATGTTTGCACTAATTCAAATGGACAGATTGCAGAAGACTGTTTCTGATGTCGCCTAATTGCARGTGATGTGAGAGTACACCATCATTGCAGTTTGAGTGTCAGTTTCGAATTACACTAGATCTGATTGCATTCTTCTGAGTGATCTGACAAAATGCAATCTGTGATGATTTGGAGGAAAGTTGAGGTTAACTTGTCATACTACAGTTCTAGCAGTTTAAAAAACAAAATTAATATATCTATTTTCRGTTGTTAATACATGATTTGAAGTAAAGTTTTTAATGTCTCCTTAACACTTTGAGGCACATAAAATATTCAAATGTAATCATCTTCTGTTTTAATCTCAATCTTGTTTCATTACTCTTTCCATATAGGAGAGCAAAATTGAAAGCGGATAGATACTGCAAGTGACAACCAGCTGACCCATCTTCTGCATCTTCAGTGATATGGTCAAGTTAAAAACCAAGAGTAAAACGTTTTATAATGATGAGGTTTTTACAGAAGGTATTTTGTTGATGTTTTTATTATGCTATTTGTAAAGGATCACCTGAGAGTTGTAATTAAGCATCAAACTAATGTCATCTTTCAGTAATATTATTATTAAGCTTACTCTAAAACTACATGCTATTGAAATTGTTAGGTAATTATCTAACTGAAAACAAATTATTTGACTCACTGGATTTTCCAAAGTTGATGAAAGGAACCTGAACTGGGAGGTGGTCATTAAGGGCACAAAGAGAACAAGAGCAAAGTACTGTTAATGCATTGAATCATTACGAAATCTCTAACTGTATTGAACAAATAATTGAAAATGAATGTCTTTGAATACATCTTATCAGATCCCAAGTAGGACTTCTACTCTGCATCAGGTGAGGATTTGGGCTGGAATTTTCAGACTATAAAACAACATTCAGAAGAGGCCCACTGTTCAGGTGAATAAATGTACTGGCAAGAGTGTGGACAAGTCACAAAAAGCCTATTACAAATGGAAATGCAGCTGCTTTGTAAGAAAAGAGGATGACTGTTTTGTGTTAGCAAGTTGCTTGTTTTATGAGAGGAGGAGGAAATTGATTTCAGCTGAGATCTAGCTGGTTTGTCTACATCATGGATTTCAGTTATGTTTAATATTAAATAAAACAAGAGACTTTTTTTTTTTTTAAGGTCATATTATATAATATGCATTCTTAGTATCTCCTATAAATTGTGGTTTCCTGTTTCTGTTGTGAGTATCTAAAGTCTTTTCAATAAAAACATCTCCATAGGAACAACCTTGGTCACAGCTTCCTTAATCTGCTTCATAAAGGTTACTTGGTGACAACGTTGAGGATTTTTAGCCCTCTTCTGGCTGTCAGTTTGAACTGCACAAATAATGCAAAGCTCTAAGCCTGTGCAAGGTAACAAGGTCTCTCTTTTTTTTTTTTTTTTTAAAAAAAAAAAAGAAAAAAAAAAAAAAAAGCCCAAGAACAGACCAATAAAGTCTAGCCTGTAGTGGCAATTTAAACTGGTTTAATTTCACAGGCAGTTGGTCTTGAGGGAAAAAGCATAAAGAATTTAAGTACCTTGTAATTGTTTAAATCCTCTGTTGAATTTTCTGCATTGAAACAAATTGTAACTATGTAGGGAAAGCTAGTTGAGGTTAGTCATAAAAGCATTTATTTTTCTAATGATTTAGAAAAATAAGGATATAGCCCATATACATTTATGGAACTGAGAAATGAAAAACTCCATGGGCTGGGCAAATTCACACTGTAACAGAGAAATTATTAAGCTCAGTTGTTTCYGGATTTTTCTTTTTTTCTAAGTTGTTTTTAAGCTTTCCCTGCCCAGCTCTATCCRTTAGATATCCTTTACTGCCTGCATAATGTTTTGTACATACATTTTTGTATTATTTTATGTACTATTTATGTAATRTATATACACTCTTTACTTTTTTATGCAAGTATCTATCTGGGGAGTTAGTTTGTGCAACTATAATGGGATAGTTATGCTTTTAATTTTCTCAAATGGAAAATCCTTAGAGACCTTCCTTTCATTCCGGCTGCTCTGTGAGACACTATATTTTAGCATTGATAGTAATATCAGAATACTAAGAAATTCAATAAAAGCCAGGCCTGAGGCCATGCTGAATGGAGGGRGAAGAAATTACTAACAAATTGAATTCACAAATGAGAATTTTTCCCTCAGTTTTCAGAGGTAAGTMCAAAAGACACCGCTCAATAAATATTTTTTGAACTTTTTTTGGAGAACTGCCTTTCCCCCCTTAACTGTCACTTATTTAATTACTATATTTTGTGACATACTCTTAAAAAAATGTAATAGTATCACATGGTCACAGACTGGTAAACACTTTATCTTTTTTATCAGTATTAGCTTAAATAGCTTCATTTAAAAAAAATTCTATAAACACAGCTTATTGTTATAAAAGGCACTTGGGGACACGAGCTTTTGGGGGGGAGTTAGGTTTTTTTGTTGTTGTTGTTGTTGTTTTTTCCCCCTCCTTTGCTTTTCATACTCCTGGGATATCCTTTCTCCTATATTTAGAAAGGGAAAATGGGCAGCTGAAGACTTCTCTGCTGTTTCTTCTTGCATACACTTCCATTGTTTCGTATCACTTACCCTGTACAGCAAGCTGTTTGTTTCCTTCCCCACCCCCCGCCTCCAAGTTTATCTCATTCAGGATTGTTCTTGTCTCCACTTGTACCCTAGACTTTTAGCTACGGGCAATATTTATTTCAGATGTATTACACTGTGATGGAGTAATAAACCTGGATATTGTATTTCAAGAATAACATAGCTGTCATATGGAGGCTGTTTTGATTAATGACTATGGCTCTAGAGAACATCAGGGCATCTGTTAGTAAACTCATTTTTTGTTTTATCTACAGTAGTGTTTTCCTTCTACCTAGTTTTTTRTTAGGCATCTCTGAAGACTGTCCTTTTCATTAGTCTCAACTAATTTGTCGCCTAAAAATTTCATCAGATCAGCTTTTGCATGTTTTATTGCTAATTCTGGTATAAAATTTCAATTCAGCTTATTCTTTAATCACATATCAGGAATGACTGAAAGCTCTCATTTATTCCATGTCAATTTTTATTAACAATACATTCCTTCAAAGCTAATTGTAGTGAGACTACAATTTTTTGCCAGTGTTTTAATGCAATCAGCAAATTTGATCTTCAATTCTAAATTTTTGTAAGCATTTCCAGAACTGCATTAAAATTCTTTCACTCATCAAAAACTCGGTTATAAAATCCGATTGATTGCAACATATGTTAATATTTGGCTTGTATTAAGGGTGTGACTCCAAGAGAAACTACAGGTATATAAAGTAGCAAGTTCCAATGAAGAGCTATTTACAATATGGCTTAAGCCTCAGGGAAAAGAATGTACAATGATGTAATGCAGACAGAAAGCTGCCTGGGATTAGTAGTCTTAGAGAATGTTTTTGAGCTTGCCCAGCAGTGTGTATATATAACTCAATTGCTTTCGAATAAAAATTGCTTTAGACCTATCTTCTAAGTGGGGAGGACCCCCAAACCTGTCTTTCATTTAAGAGTTAAAAGACAACCAGGTAGGTATACTGTGTGGCTAGCTTTCTGTCAATATCAGAAATAGTCAATGAGGTGAGCTCTTGTGTACATAGCTTAGAGGATTTTGAATAGCAATGCCTGTCCTTACATTCTCTGCCTCAATTTTTCTAAGGATGTGGGCTATACTGCCTTYTCCAAAGTGGCTAAAGACCATAGTTTGAATGCCTGTAATTTTTGAAAAGATRTGCTGCATATGCCCAGGAGGTCTGACATATCTGTGCTTCCCCTAATTTGGAGGAAGAAGTCCAGGTGAGTAGATGATTGTTGGCAAAGGCTCCAGGCAGAAGCTGAGGAATTCCTGGGTGAAAGTGCAGCATAGCTGCAAGCTGTGCCATTACTGCAAAAAGCATAGCTTGTTTTTAGGGTTTTTTTTTTTTCCCCTTTCCCCAGGGCTCCTCAGCTGGGTCCAGGATTAGGGCTCATTAAGGAGTTCTGGTTGTGTCCTGTGTTCCCCTCTGGAATGTAACCTGATGTACAACWGTTGCAACATCATGGATCTGGAATTGGTTTACTGCCAAAGTTATTGCCCCAAAAAAACATTGAAAAAGAGGCAGCATGAATAGAGGCAGGCTGTGGGTCGCAGTAATTGCTCCATGGGCCGCAACAAGCATGGGCTCTTAAGTGAGCACACAATTTAAAGAATGAAGTGGCTATGACACTTTTGCTGTCCTTTACCATATTACTTTTGACTTTGAATAATCTCAAGGTCTTCAAGAACTTTGCATTTCATTGCAGATTTCACTGGTAAGAATCACTGTGAATCTTAAAATATATCTGAAGTGAATGCTGATAGTCAAAGCAGACTGATGTACGTTACAGCACCTGTTCTTCCTTTCATGAATATATTGTTTAAATGAAATCATGTCTGATACAATTAACTGAAATGATTATTCAAATATAGCTGCAGCTGGAAGCATAAATMTGATACATCATTGTAAAGGATGCTGAAAGAGTATTCAGAATCTGAAGAAAAGCCTGAGAATCACTTGTGGAATTTTCYATTTCCTACTTATCTGTGTAAATATGCAAATACAAGGTGTTGTAGGCACGTAAGTGTCACTGTAAGTGACAGTAAAGGCAACTGAAGTTCGTTATTGAGCTAAGAAGATAGGAAGGAAGAAGAAGGAAAAAAAAAGTCAGAGGAAATAAAATGAAACCATCTTGAGTGGAAGAGGAAACACCAGAGTGGACAGTAAATACTAATATATTAGGTGGTACAGTAATGAGTAGRCTATGCATCTTAAACTCTTTTCTTCTGACTTCACTTAGATTTTTGAAAACTGATCAAGGAAACCTGGACAACAAAATGGAGGACCTGAAGAACTGKTGTGGACCCTGGAGACCATGCCTGCTGATAGAAACACAGCAGAATAGCCACAGTAACAAGCACAAGTACTGAAGGATGTTACTAATTCCTTAAATTTCATTACCGGTGAGAGTACTAAACCAAAGGTACAAAGAGACTCCAGAAGTTGTGAAAGGGAAACATGGTATAGTTTGTCCTCAGAGCGTTCAAAAAGCATTTGTAATTTCTCAAAGTCCTTGTTGATTCTCTGCTGTTAAAAATGTTACTTGTCAGCACACCTGTGAGAGAGCTTTTAGAGGACATCTTTCTACTGTGGATGGTAAAACATCTAGATTAACTGTCTGCTCCAGAAATTAGATCTGAGGTTAGTCAGCTTTTCCAGAAAAAGGTGCTACAGATGTTTAGGAAATAAAATAGCAGGACCAACTTAATCTGGCTATTTCTCACTGTAGAACAGTGAGGTATTTGTTCTCAATCAAAAACAATGTGACTAGGCCTTACAGAAACTCCCTGATTTCCTATTTGTGACAGACATTCCCATGAAAATACTATTATAGTGTTACAGTTTTCCTCATTTCTTAAATCCTTTGATTGGTTGTACCTTCTTCCACATGTRCTTAATGCCTTTTTTTYCTTTAAATCTCCATTTCTGGAACTCTGTACAGCTCTAATCTTAAGTTTTGAGTTGGTTCCTTCCTACACACAGCTGCACACGCTCTATTTGCCCACAGCTTTCACGCCTTAAATGCTTTTCCTACATCCTCTTAATTTCTGCAATGCCATACAACTTTCCCTCCAAATATTTGCCACAGACTTCCTTTCTTTCCACACCCATTTTATGAGAGTTAATTATATAGCCAATTAAATCATCRCATTAATGTACTACTTGTTTTTTCTGAGCTGAAAAACACATGACACGCCTACAAGCTGAGTTGGGCACTAAAGTGAACTAAAAGAGAGGCACTCTAGGCAGCTTTGTATTTTATACTTAACACAATGCCACTAAGAACAGTTGATAACATACTTTTAGATTATATATTCATTCATTGACACTGAAATTATACTTTTTTTCCTTGTAACTTGCTTGGAGTATGCAGCTTATTCCGAGTGCTGGCRTGTGCTTTCTCTTTCAACAGGTACACCTTTTCTGTGGGTCGGGGTACAGGCAACRGGCAACCTGCCTGGGCTGATGGAGCCGATACTCCTCCACCTGCTCCTCGTTTTACTCCAGCAGCTCCATCGTCCAGTTGCCCATTTCCCCTGTTCTTGGGTGTACAGCRCAGAGGAAAACGCCTGTCTCGCAGCTCACCGCCATAAAGCCTGCCAAGCGCAGAGTAACTACCCAGCACAGTACTCACCAAGGGAAAACTGGTGCCACAGGTTTGCTCTTAGCGTTGCCTAAGAGGAACAGGTTTATATAGGATTTTCTTGTGAGAGGAAGGAAGGAAGGAAAAGAAGAGAAAAGCGAGGCCTGCGCGGTATTCTCCCGTCCCCCATGCCCCGGGAGACGGCAGCTCCGCGGGCGAGCCCCGTCACGCCACTGCGCGCCCGCGCTGGGCAGACATTTCCCCGGCAGGGGGCGGCCCGAGRGGGCGACAGCGCCGCGGCTCCTCCCACCCAACATGGCCGCGGCGCGTCAGGTGGGCCGCGCCGCGTGACAGGCGGCGCCCGGGCGGTGCCGGGCCGGGCCGGGCTGAGCCGAGCCGGGCCGGGCCATGGCGGGCTGTGGCCGGGCGCCGCTGCCGCTCGCCGCGCTGCTGGCCGCCGCCGCGCTGCTCGTGCTGGCCCCGGACCCGGTGAGCGGCGCGGCGGGCGGGCGAGGAGGGAGTTGCGGGAAAGGCGCCCCGCGGCAGAGCCCGCGGCGGGCAGGGCGGCAGGCGTGGGAGCTGGGTCTCGCCTCGCGTTGCGGGCCGCGCAGGGGGCTCCGCGCCGCGTACTGCGCCGGGGGCGTGGGGGGGGTCGGTTGGTTTGTTGGCTTGTTTGTTGGTTGAAAAGCTGGAATTAATCACTGAGCGTTGCCTTCCAGTTTAGAGCCACTGGGGCTATTTTCCTTCCGTTCGTTAGCGCAGGTTGCGCGGTTGCGCCCTGAAGCGCATCAGAAGTTGCGCGGGCTGCGGCTGCCCGCGGGCTGCGCAGGTGTCCTGCGGCTGCTGTCGGGAGCTGCGCGGCTGGTCCCGCTTTCGTGCGCCGTGCTGCCGGCGCGCTCGTCGTGCCTGGGTTCCGGCGGTGAACGTCGGCCGCGCTAGCGCGGTGCGGCAGAGCGCTGCGCCGGCGCGGCCTGCAAGCGCAGGAGGAGAGAGGGAGCTCTCTCGGGTGGAGAATTTGCAGACCGAAAGATACAGAATGTGACAGACTGTTTTGTTTTAAAAAAAATTGAATACCATGCTCTTAAATCATACAGTCTTATTTCATAAAAAAGATAATGTTGTATTTTATTTAAAAGATGGAGAAAAGGAACACTTGTGTTGAGTATTAGAGAAGGCTGCTTGATGCTGTCTACCTCAAAAGTACTTTTAGGAGTAATAAAGTCTTGTAGCTGGCATTGTTTAGACTGGAAGTTCAACTTACTTTATGTTAATAAATTCAGGCTGATTTTTAAAATACTTGCTCAGCAGTCCTTGATCTGTGCATTATTTCTCTTTATTATGTTAATAGGCAGTTATTATGTAGTGCACAGTAACTGTTATTAATTGGGTTTTTTTCCGGGTAGCAATTCAGCTTGACAGTTTGTTTAGCTACTCTGTTCCTATTCTGCTCCACTTACATGCGTACCATAGCATAACTCTTCTGCATWACTTCTGTGTTTTGCTTATTATTTTTTCTTTGCACATATGACATTGTCTTTCTTCTTCRTAGAGCCTTCTTTCTTTTAAGGTTTTGGTTTTATGCTGCCACACATCCATTTTTGCATCGTTACATACATACAATCAGCTGTGCATCAAGTAATCAAAATATACAACGGATTTGTGAAAGATGCTTTTTAATAAAAGGGTAGGGAAAAAAGGGTTGGGAATCACTTAATCACTCAAGAATAGCTGCATTCTGCACAGCAGGGTTGGTGCACATTCAAAAAGGAAATTTATGGCAACCTCCTGTTAGAGAGCTTCTGCTCGTGCTCTCTCGCTGTATTTTTTTTTTTTTTAATTTCAAAAATTTTGAAGTTACAGAGTTTGAAACTACAGATGATTCTCTCTGGACAGTTAGATGGTTTCTGCTAGAAGGCTGCTTGTGCTTCTCTCGGACAACATTTATTGATCTTCTAGTCTYAAGCTCCCGTGGAGAAGAGGATCTTGCTGACCACAGCAGTAATTTAGTAGCTGCTTATTTCATTCTGTTGATAGAAAGTGCCTGTTATTTTTTCTGCTGCTGTTAAGAAACCCTTGAGTAACAAATGTCATTTTTGTGCAGTAACTGAGAAAAGCCAGAGCAGCAAGTGCATGTGATCTTTCTGAAGACCTAGGAAAACAATTCTGCATTGATCTCTGTATGTTTGGTTACATTAGGCTTTCAAAGCAGAAAACTCGGCTTCCTAAAACTAAATTGTT
>NW_028186333.1:696141-771653 GCF_003343005.1 Rhea americana
AAAAAAAAAAAAAAAAAAAAAAAAAAAGGCGTTTAGGGCAGTCTTTCTTCTTTCTTTTCATCTTGTTGGAAAACTTCGCAGTTAGTCTGTAGTGATCACAAAAGGTAAGCAGATTTTTGCCCGTTGCTGGATGAAATTTGTATAAAAAGAACCTTTCAGGTATTCCGGGGTTTTTTAACATTTTCTTGAGTTACTCTTTCCGTGCCATCGTATCTTAGAGTTTCTAAAGAAATTGATAATCTTGGCTTTGTTCAGCTATCTTAATGCTAACTTAACTAGTTTAATTGATGCTGAGAATATCTTCAGGTTGTTTGGGGAATTATTCATTTGTTTCACTTGCTTTGTGCATAAATAGTTGAGAAGTCTAAAATTACTGGTCTGTAAGGAGGGRATGTTTTCTCCGTACTCTGTATTTCTGCATTAACTCTTTAACTGTCCTTTCCCTGCCTCTTTTGTGGCTTAGGTTGCAGAGAACAAGGAAGATAAAAATAGTTTCAAATGGAAGATGAAAATCCCAAGGGAGAGAGGAAGAGAGAAAGAAAGAGAAATGACATAACGTTTAGCACTAGGAATATCACTTAAAATACTCTGAAATAAGTTTTCTAGATTGATTGCCGTTTGCTCTGTGTGCACACAGATGATACTGACACACAAACTGGGCTTTTTATTGATGGAAAAGTCGAGTAGTGTTTAGTATAAACTCTTTGAAAATGAAAACTGACAGTAACCCTTCGAGGAAGCAAGACACCCATGCCAAAGTTATTTCATGACAATCTTAACCTAAAAGTTTTCATGTACAATTGATCACTTAGGTGCATGCCTTCTKACTAACCTTGTACAAGTTCAGCTTGTTGCCCGGTTATTCAATTTTTTTTTTCCTCAGCTAAAAAGAGATTCTCTTCTGAATGTGAAAGGAACTGTTTTGGATCACTTTTTGTGATAGTCTTTATTACAGACTTTATTACAAGAAGCATATTTTGGAATGTTTTGTTATTGAAATGTCTGAATGTATTGTGCCATCACTGCAGTAGATGTACATGTGATATCACTTTTTCTAACTTACTGCAGTTTTTCTAGTATTGCAGATTGTGAAATTTCACAAACAGTTGCATTAAGGCTGTTAAGTATTTTATTGGCTGCACATGAAGCTTCTAGTTCTTGTTGCCTACTTGTCTTGTGATGTCTTTGCCTAACTTCCTTATTTTGAAAGTAAAATAGCCTTCTGAATTTGACTTTTTGTTCCAGCTGTGCCAAGGCTGTAACTGCACTACACTGAAATCTAGGAAACGCATTTATTCTTAGCAAGAAGCAGCATAGTCCTAGACTTCCATCTCATATGTAGGAAAACTGAACTTTGCTTCAAGCTTTCTCTCAGCCACTGGAAATAATACAAAATACAAACCCTAAAATAATGCATGAAAATAAATCTGACCTTAAAATTCCTGGTTYTGGTTGTAACAAATTATGTCAGTATTCAAGAGTTTGCGACATTGTGCAAGACATTGCTTTTGCTAGATTAATCCCTTAAAAGTGGATAATGTGATTTGCTTAAGGACAGCTGGGAGGTTAGTTAGCTTGTTAATCATAGATATGTAGCTGCTAGAGATCTTGTCTGACCAGAGAGTCAGAATGCATTATAAGGATACACCAGTGAAATAATTAATTAGTACAGTCAAGTTAAAATAATGCTGGGAGGAAAGAGGGTTTTCCTACATGATTTATTTTTTTTCTGTCTTCCACATATTTGTGCCTTGGGAGCTTTTRTGTGTACTTACAGAGTAGCAAATGTACGTTCATTTTGTACATTCTGAGATGCATAGTTAGCTGAATAAAGCCCAGAAAAGTTGGATTGGCAAATCAGTCAGGTTCTTTAAAGCTGAAGCTATAGAGTGAAATAGCAAGAAAAGGATGGGGTTGTCCACGTGCAGSCCCAGAACAGCAGCAGCAGCAGCGATAGCGAGGAACTAGCCTGCTGGCTCCCGCCTCCAGGGCTGGTAGCTGCGTTGGTGCAGAACTGCCTAGTCGAGTAGTTCAGGGAGGGAGAGGGTGTACTGCCTTCGCAGAGCTTGCTAATGTGCCTAAATGGTTTCAGACCAGATCAGGTCTGCTCCCAACTGACTTGAAGAACATGTGCAACTAATATGCRTCTGCTTGTATTCGATTGTGCAAAACATGCTATAATGACTGGGGCCTGTATATATGAATATGTATATGCATATGAATGAAGRTGTGTATACATGTTGTATGTAACTGGGGAGGGAAACGCCTTACATTCGCTTTGAGTACATCTGAATATAGTTCTCAAACTTTCATTTGTAATTAGCCATGTTTACAGGAATGAAGCTAACTAGTTTTTAGTTATATTTCTGAAATGTGGCTGTAATCGTACTTAGCACCAGTTTGGCAGCACTTTTCCATACGAAGCAAAAAGTTTTATTGTATAGGTCATGCCCATGGTTAAGCAGTTTACATGAAAGTTCATGTGCTTTCTCTGTCCCAACTATAAAATTAAGCTTAGTACTGAACGTAATTATGAATCGTAGAATCAGTAAGGTTGGAAGGGACCTCTGGAGATCATCTAGTCCAACTCCCCTGCTCAGCAGGGGCACCTACAGTCTGTTAGACAGGGTTGCATCCAGGCGGGCCTTGAAGATCTCCAGAGAAGGAGACTCCACAACCTCTCTGGGCAACCTGCTCCAGTGCTCCGTCACTCTCACAGGGAAGAAATTCCCCCTCACGGTCAGGCGGAACTGCCTGTGCTTCAGTTTCTGCCCATTGCCTCTTGTCCTGTCACATGGGACAACTGGAAAGAGTTTGTCCCCGTCCCCTTGACACTCGCTTCAGGTGCTTATCCACACTGATAAGATCCCCCCCTCAGTCTTCTCTTCCCCAGGCTGAAGAGGCCCAGCTCTCGCAGCCGTTCCTCATAGGGCAGGTACTCCAGCCCTCTGATCATCTTTGTAGCCCTACACTGGACTCTCTCCAGTAGCTCCATGTCTCTCTTGTAGTGGGGAGCCCAGAACTGRACACAGGACTCGAGATGAGGCCTCCCCAGGGCTGAGTAGAGGGACAGGATCACCTCCCTCGACCTGCTGGCAACACTCTTCCCAATGCACCCCAGCAGACCATTGGCTTTCTTGGCCACAAGGGCACGTTGCTGGCTCATGGTCAACTTGTCATCCACCAGCACTCCCAGGTCCTTCTCTGCAGAGCTGCTCTCCAGCAGGCCAGCCCCCAGCTTGTACTGGTGCCTGGGGTTATTYYTCCCTAGGTGCAGGACTCTGMACTTGCCCTTGTTGAACCTCATGAGGTTCCTCTCCACCCAGCTCTCCAGCCTGTCCAGGTCTCTCTGAATGGCAGCACWGYCCTCWGGTGTGTCAGCTACTCCTCCCAGCTTGGTAGCATCAGCAAAYTTGCTGAGGAGGCACTCTGCTCCCTCATCCAGAGCTGAACATGATGGGACCCAGTACTRARCCCTGGGGGACGCCAGTAGCCACAGGCCTCCAACTAGACTCCACGTCACTGGTGACGACCCTGCGAGCTCTGCCTTTCAGCCAGTTCTCAATCCACCTCATGAATGATGTAACGAAATGAGATCATGCATTGAATAGAACAGACTGGTCTGTACCAAGATTAAAAGTTACTGAGGTTTTCTGAAGAAAATATTCTTCAAGTGCTCTTCTTTATTCATGTGTCAGTCTGGTGTTTAACTGAGCCACACTGAATAAAAATAGGCTTTTCTTGTACTACGTTGGATAAGTTAGCTGAAGTTCTGTATGACAGCATAGGGCAGATGGTATTTGTCCACTACCTCTTTTATTTTCCTCTGCTCCCCTTCTCAAGTTTGCTAGACTTTCCCTTTAGTATCAAATTACCATGAACTGAATCCTAAACTGAGTCCTAAAGGTTTAATTTGAAGCTAAGTCTGCTAGAATATTAAGTGCTTTAATAAAGAAGGTAAATAGTAACACTTAACTGTCTCCACAGTATGGAGAAGACTGCAGAACTAAAACATACCCTCCTTCAGGACCAACGTAAGTAATCTGATTAGACTTCTCTAACAATTTACAAAAAATGTTGTGATTTGGAAGTATGAGCTGTTTAAGATTTTTGTTATGATTTGTTCATATTACAGATCTAGAAACTACAGATTACAAAACAAAAGCACTTAATTTTGTCAAAATTATGCATTTTTCAAAGCCTTCTTTAAATTTAAACTGTGGCACTTATCTTTCAGGTTCCAAGGGCATGTTCCCACATATGTCATAAATCTTGATTTACCTCCTAGCAAAAGATGGGAAAAGTTGATACATGACAAAAAGACAGAGGTATGAAATGCAGAGGTTACTTTTAAGCTTAGCATATATAAAACTAGCATTTAGTCTTTTATTATGGAAAAGGTTTAGAAGGAGTATCTGAGATKAAACTTTATTAAGAAAGGGTTAATATTTCTCGTTTCTTTTTCTTTTTTATATGGTTTTAGAATAAGATAATTGCTTGGATAAACATCTTTCTATGCAACACTTAAGCTAGCGGGATCAAGTGCAGGGGCACTGATAGCTGGGACACAGGAATAAAAAATTGTGCACCRTAAAGCAGATTTTCATTTATGAAATGTATTTATTACAAAGTAATACAGAATGATGTGAGAGGAGTACACCAAAATAAGTCTTTAAACTGAAGTGAAACTGAGGCATCATCCTTTCTCCTCTGCCCGGCTGTTAATCTGGAAACAGTGACTGAGGTGACGAAACAGCAGAGGAAGAATGAAGAACTTACTGCCTTTTAAAGAGCGTTGGTTGTGGCACTGGGGTTTTGCTGGGAATGACACTCTCTATGGCCTGATAGACCACAATAAATTTGTTACACAAGAGAAACATTTTTTTTTAACTGCTCAAGTCTTTCAGCTTATTTAAAACAACCATTCTTTTGAAGGTTGCTTAAAATTCATTTTAATAAGGCTTGATTTCCCCAAATAGGCCATTTTTTTAGTATAACGCTGCTGACTTTGATCTTTCAACTCTGAAAGCTAGACTAATTCTACTTACACAATTATATTTATTTTAAAAGTCTAGTTTAAACCAATGGGCTTCAGAAGCATCAGGTTGCACCTAAAATTTTGAAGGGTCTTATCTCTCATGAGCTGAGTTAAATCAGATGGAGTGGCATTTGTTGCAATTCACATTTTGCAAACCAAAAGCTCTTCCTGGTGTACTTTTCTAAGAAGCTTATCTAGTATTTTTGGCTTTGTGAACATTGATGTTTAAGCAAAGAGCTTTTAATTAAATGATATTTTTAAAGATGGAAAAATGCAGAATATTATCCATAGATGCGATCATAGGAGCAGAGGACAAGAATGGCTTTTTCCTATAATTCTCTGTCTCTGATAAAGGGAGATACAAGAGCTGATTTACATGGTCATTTAAATAAAGGTTGAAGAGTGACTATTCCATAGCTGAATTCTTAAATGATTATGGAAATTGGGGGTGCTTTTCTCAGCSTTAATACTATACTTAGCACATCTCATAAATGTTTTTCAACACAACATTGTGTTGAAAAGTATTCTAATAATTCTTAAGATCAAGATTTTATATTCAGTAAAATTCCTTGTTCTTTTTAGTTGAAGACCGTAGTCCAGAATATTAAGGATATAGCAAATACGTTCTTCCCTAGTGGCAAAATTGTTGACATAGTGGATCACAAAATAGTAAGTATTGTCAGCTTAAATATTTTACTACTTTATTCTCTAACTACCAGAACGTTACTGAATTTGGCTAATTAAAAAACTTACATGCAATAATTCTTTCTCTTAGATTCTTGAGGAAAAAAATGTTAGTTTGAAGAGTTAAATTATACTGAAGCCATCAAACCTAAAACACCTGTGCCCTTTCCTCCTTTAATTTTTCTTAAGAATTTCTCAAGTTTGGATTAGTCACATTAAGCCATTTTCAATAGCATAAATGCCTGGTCTCTCTAGCACGCACTTGACTGGGATGCTGTTGCTATGGTGAGCTCCTTTTAATCAGTAGAATCAAATCAGGTTTTGAAAACKGCAATAAATGTCTGAATCCAGAGTCAATGTTGATTACACTTGATTTTGAGGAAGAATTCAATCTGATTAAAATAGGCTTTAGCACAGGATCAGAACAGGGGAAAAAAGAAGAGTGCTAGAGACTGTATATGGTCAGATCTGCTGTCATCTCAGTTTATAGCAGCCTTAGGTCATGCTGGCCACCCATCATTCAGCTTGCTGCAGTATGACTGTGTGCCTGAGAGTGAGTGACATAAAGGTGGCATATACAGGAAGTCAAGACAGTTTGTGAAAGATAAGGATTCTCTTCAACACCAATAGCCTCAAGCTCTGTCTCAGTTGAGCTCTTACATGTTAAGGGTCTTTTTGCTGCTAATATTAACTAGATACTGTACTAATCTTCATTGCTCACATGTCAATATTTTGATTAATAATAGCTTTACTGTCCCTAAATACATACTTTTCTTTCAAGTACTGTAGAAATGTCCTCAACTTCTATAATTGCAGAGGACTTAAATATAGTTTTGTAGTGCTAATGAGGATGCCTCTATTGGAAAGGTATGTTTTAAGTTAAATAAACAAATGAATAAATTGTATTTATTTACACAGACAACATATGAAATTTTTGCTTTCAGGCTCATCTGACTTCCACATTTCCTTATCCTTTCAATGAAGAACTCCAAGGGATTGCAAATGCATCTGGAATTCCTTTGGGTAATGTTTTTCAATGCTTCATTAGCATAATATAAACCATGCTTTCTTTCCCCCATGATCCTTGCCACATCTTCCTTCCCTTCTCTTCCACAAAAGAAATGAAGTTCCAAGCAAGTATTAGACCCTGATTTCTTCCAGATTCTAGACAGAGAAGGTCCACAGGCCTGTTTCTTCCTCTTTCRTTTTCTTCCACTATATGCACTACATACACTGCTTAGTCAAAAGCTCTCACAAGGAAATACAGGTGCTTGTAGCAACTTGTGTATAAATTATTTCTTTAAAGTAAATCTKTAAAGTTTGTATACTTCGCAGACACTTTGAAGCTTCTGGAGAAGGAAATTGTAAGAACTGTCAGTTTTCTGTATAGTAAGGCAGAAGGCCAAGAGATTGATTCTTCTGTTTACCTTTTTGTCATTTCACAGATCAAATGAGATCCAAATAGAAATTTTGAAGAGAAATATAGAATGATGTGTCTTGCAGTAGTCTTTTTTTATAATTATTGTTCTGTATTTACAAAAAAAAATCAATTCCTTGAACTTTGTCTCTTTTTGTTCTAGGGGAAATTGTTATTTTTAACATCTTCTATGAAATTTTTACTGTTTGCACTTCGATAGTGGCAGAAGATAAAACAGGTAATGCATACCAGAATAGTCTTTCTGCTTTTGTCCTGTGTAGGGAAAGGTCCACCTCAATTACAGAATACAACTTTAACTGCAAGAAAGCAGGTCTAGTAAAGGAAACTGAAAGCAATGATAATGAAAAGGTGTACCTTGAGAGGGACTAAGAGATGGCGCRTGTTTTAGGTTTAAAGAAGAAAAAGATATCTACAGAGAAAGGGATATCTTTTTACAATATGGCATTTGCCTTTCTATGAAAAAGAAACACCAGCCAAACATCTGATGTTTTTTCAGTGTTGCGCGTGATTCCGGTGCAGTCCATTTTGCATCTAGTTTCTAACTGTGGCAAATGTGTCATCCTGGAGAAAACTAATCTCCTTTCTTAAAACAGACCCTCCATTCTCGTAACTGCTTTAGCAGCCCTTGTCTGCAACTGTTCCAATGGAGGAAACTTCAGAAGGATTCTCAGAGGGAACCTTACAGAAGGTTCATTTTTAAAAATAGAAACCTAGATTTATTATCAATGTATTAAGTTGATATGAAAAGCATTTTATGCTGAGCTGGACTGCAATTTAAGAGATTGTTTGATTTCAATTATAGCAAAACATTTCATATATTTCATAGAAAAAAACTGCTTTTTTTTTTATCTTTATACAAAAGAAGTCTATACGATGGTATTTTTACTACATTACCCATATATGATTATTTTCCTAAGCTGAAACTTATGTCCCTTTCTTTACAAAACTTTATATATATGTGTAATTATTATTATTTGTTTTAATACAGGGAAGCTGTACCATGCCAGAAACTTGGATTTTGGACTCTTTCTTGGGTAAGTACCTAAGACAGTGTCTGTTAGGTGGGTTACATTTGTTTGTTGATTTTTTTGGGGTGGGGGGATTTTTTTTTTGAGAGAGACAGTTGAACTTCTAATTTATATATATACTTTCTTTGAGACTAAATGATGAATTGGATGTTGTTGAAAACTAACAAGCAGTTCTGCACTGTATACTGCAAAAAGTGTTAGAATAAGCAAAAGGTTTTTCTGCTGATCCCATGTCATACTGCTTTGCATTTTTCAGGAATGACTTTGGAAAACAGTTATGTTAACTGTTAGTGCTTTTCCAGCTACAGTTAAATTTGTCTAGAATTTTTGTAGCAAAGAACAGTCTACGTGACCTTAACTCAAAGGCTCAATATACCTTCTTAAGTGATGAGACAGAAGTACCAATTTTGGTGTACAGTGCTTTTCTCAGATAGTTACTTTATGCTCTACAGAAATCTTCCATCATTAATTACTTCTCCTCTGAAGCCAGTGGTTTGTATTCCCTTGATCTAGCATTGTCATTTATTTAGATATGACACTGTATTTGTCTTTACTTAATCTTCCTTTGAATACTCTGCAATTTTTTGATTAGTACTAGATTCTCTTTTAGTGCTCTCAGTTCATGCCTCATAATTGGGTATTTCAGTTTTCTGCTTTTATTAYCCCAGTGTATTTTGTAACATCGCTTACCCAGATGATTCTTAACGCCCAGTTGGAATATAAATGTTTGACTTCATTAAAATTCTCATTTGCCTAACAAAAACTCAAATATGGACAACTGTGACTCAATCTATCCCTTGATTAGCTGTGTGTTGAACTGCTTCCCTTTTGTCAGAAAGACTGGGGACATGTTCCCTGAAAATTGAAACAATTTTCCAAAGTTGTTCCTAGAATTTTATTTCCAGAGAATTTATTTACCTAATAAAGTGTTCTTCAGCGTCTCTTCAAATACACACTCTGCAGAAAAAGTACCTTACAAACTAGAATTGGGTCTTCCCTTAAGTACAAACAAATACAATGAGATGTGTTTCTGTCCTCTCCCTTTGAAAAATAAGAATTTGATGCGGCTGGGTCAGCCAGTACAGACTACACGCACTCTCAAGAATCAGTAGTTCAGTGACTGAAGCCGCACCTCTAGCTGCCTCCGCTTGCCAGTAGGAGCAGAATAAAGCTGTGTGTTTCCAAAATAAGCCAGATACTCCGTTGGTGCCTTTTAATTCCAAATAGTGTTTGTGCTGTTGGTTTGCACAAAACTTTCTTTTCATAGACTGCATATGCATTAAGACTTCCTAGCTGGCCCTTGCTTATGTTGTTTAGGTAACTACCTGGTCGTGGTGGGTTTTGGGATTCTGAGCGAGTGAGATCAAAGGACAGGCATCACACACAGGAAATAGGTATTTTGTGGTTGGAAATGTTAAAAGCTATGGGTGGGAGTAGTTTCAAACACTGTGCCATCTTCTGCAGGTGGGATGTTAAAAATAATTCCTGGACTGTAACTCGGGAACTGAAGCCTATAGTGGTAAACCTGGACTTCCAGAGAAATAACAAAACAGTATTTAAGTCTACAAATTTTGCAGGATATATTGGCATGGTGTCTGGAGTCAAACCAGTAAGTATGAAAGGTTTTTTGTCAATGAATTAATAATGTTTCAGACTTTCCTTTAAGATATAAACTGTCTTCCTTTAATCTTTTGTCCTGAGCTCTTAATTGTTCCAGTACATAATACAGATATTTGAAGAAAGGTAGAAGAAAAAAGTGCTGCACTGTTTCTTATAAAAGGAAATTGTTCAAACAGCTATTTCATTTAGTTTATGAATTTATTTCATTCTTAAAGAGCACTTCAAAAACATTGCATTCTAAATGAACAAACAGTAGTAGTGAATACAAAACAAATGTTTCCTCAAGTGGTTGGTATTTCTTGCAAGCAAATACAAGGAAATTGCTGTGTTCCCAGGGTAGAAACTGCACACTTGAGTGCTGTTTTAAATATAATGTAGACCTCCTTTTCCAAGATAGAGATAATTGATTTTTAGGCACTTTAAATTTAGATTTTATCTAGACCTTAAAAACTAACGTACAGAACTATAYCAGGTGCCGCAACTTAACGCAGCTTTATCTTCTCTATGTGCTCACTGTTGACACTTTTCATAATAGATTTAATTTCTGGTGTAAACTCCGGTTTTGTTTTCTGCTCCCAATAAATTGACGAGACTCCATCTTGAAAATGATCCAGTATAGCTGCATGCCACAGAGGAGGACATGGGCAAACCCTCTAGTTAGACAAGATTGAGATTAGAGTTTAATGTGCACTACTTGCAACATAAAATTCAAATCGTATATGGCTGTACGCTCATCCAAACAGCATTAACATATCAGAATTTACTTAAATAGAACTTAAGAATTCGTCTTCAAATTGGACTAGTTTTTAGGGGTCTGAGAAACTTRTAATTCAGTGATGTAACAAAGTCCAAAAGAAAAATCACTGTAGGCTTGACTTGCTAGCATAAACCCATAGATTATTAGATTGCTGTGTAAGGGAAGAAACTGTAAACTATCATTTCTATTTACCCAGAGATTAACAAACTGGTTCTTGGTGTAGGCTTTTTCTTGCAGCCCCTTACTCAAAGGCTAGTAATCTAATGAACGCAAAGCAGGATTGGCATGTAAGTTAAAATGTTGCCTTTGTTTATTACTGATTCTAATGCTGGCAATGGATAAGGGTTGATTTGTTTAATACTTTTCAGGACACATTCACGCTAACAATGAATGAGCGTTTCAGCCTTGATGGTGGTTATATTGGTGAGTTATGCTCATTTCTTTACATGACAGAAGCTTWTGAAAAGAAAATATTATAACCAGTGGTATTTTGCAGGAATATTTGAATGGTTTCTTGGTAGAAGAGATGGTGTGTGGATGGGCTTTCTTACCAGAACAGTACTAGAGAATGCTACAAGGTATTGTACTTCCCCTCTCCCCCCCACCCAAATATTTCACTGTTTTGACTTGTTTTGTTCCTGACTGGCATGAATATTGTAGGTAGATGTCTCATATTAAGTATCTAATGATACACGTATTTTTCTCTTGGTCTTAACATTAAATAATTCCTGTCTTTGCTGATCCTTCATGTCAGCAGTGGGGAAGGGGAAACATGACATGTGATTTCCTTTAAAAATCCTCAGTTTTTTTTTTTTTATGACGCTACTAGCATCTGAAGACATAAAAGTATTCTACATCTAACATATCCAACAGTTAGTAGTATAGAGTAGGAAGTAATCAGAAATAAAGCTCTGATAGAGTAAATGAATTAGGTGGAATGTCACATTGCTAGAGTACATCATAATTTTATTCCTGTTTCTCATGTTTTAAAAAAAAAAAAAAGTGTGCAAGGAACACCTCTTGACAACCCTACTTTAAGTACAAACTGAGTGGAGAAGCTTTGCTGAAATGTGTTCTTTCATTATGATACAGCCTTTGTGTACATGTCTGAAGGGGGAAGAAAGGTTTAACTACCCATTTTTTTTCCTGTATCTGAAACTAGTTTTTCAGTATTTGAACCATTTATAGCATTTAATAGTCTAAAACTTGATTGTTATCTGCAGTTACCAGGATGCAAAAGACAAATTGTCAAAAACAAGACTGTTGGCTCCAGCTTACTTTATATTGGGCGGAAAAAATTCCGGAGAAGGCTGTGTGATAACTCGTTCTAGAACAGCTACTCTGGATATCTGGGAGTAAGTATGTTTCACCTGACTAGACTCTTCCAGAAGAGGTCAGGTTCCACTGATGGTTGTGCCCTGTGTCTCTTGTGACTTCTCTTGTGCAAGAATTCAGTTTTTTAATATCACTGAAATATACCTATAATAGGCCTAAAAAAGTTAGTTTCATAGAGTATTTACTTAGGTAAGTGAAACACAAACTCATGTATATCTCTTTCAGCCTTGATATCAAGAAAGGCACATGGTATGTGGTAGAAACAAACTATGACCGCTGGAAGCCTCCRCTAATCTTGGATAATCGTAGAACACCTGCAATGAAGTGCCTGAACCAGACACAGCAAGAGGTAAACATCCTCTGAATACTTGATCTTGCTGTTTTGAAATGCTTAACTCAGGTTACATCATAGAAGTTATCTAACACAGCCAGGGATAATCAGGGCATTTGCAATCTGAGCTGTAATGACAAAAGCAGTTAATGTTTTTGTGACAATTGTCTACGCTTCTGTATAGTAGAGCACCAGCTGGCTTTTTGCACGGATGTTTTCTAGTTCTACGCTTTCCCCTTCCATAGCTTGAGGCTTTTCACTGCTTTACTTTATTCAAATACAGGTTTTCTAGAAGTGTTTTCTTCTGCTGCATATATAGAGTGATAAACCTGAAGACAACTTGAGAAATACCAGTGTTTCCTGAACTGTTTTATTGCTAGTGAAATTCAACAACTAACAGGCAACAGACACTGAAACTCAAGTTTCACATGCTATAGTGAGGTTTAGCCTGCTCGGGTTTTTTTCCAACCCATGTTCTTCTGTCTCAAGATCAGAAGATACCAAGATATTCCTAAAGCTTTATCTTATTACCTAAGTGAGACATCAGAAAAGTTGTGGTTCTCAGCATTTACACACAGAGCTAGGTAATGTCCACTAACATCAGTGCACTATTTTATTTCAGAATATCTCATTACCAACTATCTATGATGTTCTCTCCACAAAGCCTGTCCTCAATAAGGTAATGCTGCTTTTTTTTTCAAATTTGGGAGGGCAGGGACAGACATCTAATGTATATCTAAGGAGATGGTYAAAGTACTACATTCAGGTTTTACGACACTATTCTACCAACTTGCAGGAGGGCTGAACTTGTACTGTAAATGAAGTTTAAGATATTGTACAAAACCTGTGAAGCTAGAATTTAAGCATGAAAAATAAATCTGCTCTGGCTTCTAAAAACTACTGGCAGCCTTTCCCCAAACTTTGACCTGCTMATTTTGAAAGAAAGCTATCGAGCAGAACGTGTTCTCAGCCTGATACCCACTAGAACTGGATCACAATGAAAGCACAGTAGCTCCACTGGAAAGAGTCAGAGGGCAAAAGGAAGAAGGAGCATGGAAATGAGCAGGAAAGGTTAGAGGCATCTGTATGCTTCACAGACTCACAGAATGGTTGCGGTTGGAAGGGACCTCTGGAGATCATCTAGTCCAACCCCTCTGCTCAGCAGGGTCACTAGAGTATATTAGACAGGGTTGCATCCAGGCGGGCCTTGAAGATCTCCAGAGAAGGAAACTCCACAACCTCTCCGGACAACCTGGTCCGGTGCTCTGTCACTCTCACAGGGAAGTTCTTCCTTATATTCAGATGCACTGTGCTTCATTATATGAGAAGGGAAGATGAAGAATACACTGGTTTGAGTTAGGTTTGCCTTTTTTTTTTTTTTTTAAACACGCGCGCACACACACACACACTTATTTACTGTGCTATTTAGTGGTAAATTTTGAGAGATAAGTGGGTTGCTGGGTAAAAACACACATGTAAAAACAAAAACTTCCAAGTAACATCATAAAAGGAAAATGTAAGTGTTAGAATAATGTTTTTTCAAAGGTACTATGGCTTTAAAGCCCTGACCAGCCTGGTCTGACTTCATASCTGACCCTGGTTTGAGGGGGAAGTTGCACTTGAGACATGAGCACCCTTCTAATCTGAATTATCATGTGATCCATGCCTTCAGATTTCATGTGAAACGAGTTAATATACCTCATGATTAGGCACACTAACACTCTTGTTGCAACAGAAGATGTTGCAATCTGACGAACTTGAGGTTTGGAAGTTTAAAAAAAAGACAAGACTCAAAGGGCATGAAGAAAGATTTTCAATCAAAGTTTAGTTAATATTTTCTAATATTTTCAGTGCAGGTAGCATTTTTGGCTGAGGATGTGAGCTCTTTCTCATTGCATGTTGACTTTTTATAAAAATCTAGAAATTAGACTCTGCTAGCTAGATGAGATGGTTTTAGTTGAGTTCTTCAGCTAGAATCTGAGTCAACTTTTCACTTATTCCTATAATGAGGCTTTCTTTTTTTCCTTTTTCCCATGCCCTGTTAGCTGACGGTGTGCACAACGCTGATGGAGGTGTATAATGGTCATACAGAGACTTACCTGCGGGAATGTCCAGATCCCTGTAGCCCTTGGTAGTCCTGGATCCTTCCTATGTTGCTTGTCTGCACAGAAGGCCCTCCAAGAAAAAATTACTTCTGGAAAGAGATTCCTCAGCCTAACTTCTTTCTTCAGAAATGTAATGGATATATGGAAATGTCAATGAGCTTCTAGCAATGGAGGACCTTATCTTGCACTGGACTTTCTTGCTTCCTAATCAGCAGTTCTGCTGACCAGAAATATGTACTAATGTACATCTGTTTCAATTTCAGCTATTTCTGCAAAACAAGTTCAGTGGTTAGCTCTATATCTCTTCAATCTTAAGAGTATTTTTGTTTGTTCAAATTAAGAATGCTTTTAAATTACAGATGAGTTAAAATAGCACCTACTAAGCATGACAAAACTTCTAAATTCTGTTAGATGATTATCTATGACATTGTAGTACTGTTATGCTTTCCTAAATGTTTGGGAGGAATAACTAGTCTTCTAGTTCAATATAAGGATATGTCTAAGCTGTCTTGGTATAAAATAACCTACCAAGAGGTCATACTTAATTACAGAAAGAAGGTCTTGGGGAAAAGTCTAAAGTCAAAATATCTGTTCACTGTTTTGCAGATCTCTTGCTGAAGTTCTTCCTTGCCATATTAACAAATTTTTAAACAGATTTTTCTGTTGTCCCAAAAACAATGAATACTAATACAATAAATATTCTTTAAGAATTTCTTTATTTGACTGGACTATATATATGCACTGACTTCATACCTCAGAGGAAGTCATCATGCATGTTGCATATCACATGGCAGAAAGAGCATTCACTTCCAAATTGACTGATTTTAGCAGTGTCTGACATTCTTATTTCCTCAAGCTATCTGGCAGTTAAAAGCTAGTACCATAATGAGAAGTACTTGACAACTAATACCACCTTTTCTTTTTTTTTCTCTCTCTCCTCTCAAGGGGGGGCAGTGGAAAGCCAAGTCAGATAACAACAGTGGCCAGAATACTAACTAAGAAAGTAAGTCTTTTAGAAATAAAGAATGACTTACACAGAGGGAAATGCAGGCACGTTAGGATCCCAGGAAGCAGTTAGCATGTAAAGCAGTGATTTTTATCTATGATTTTATCTATCTATGTCACTGGCTGCATGTGGGATTTATTTCTAACATCAACTGTGTTTTATAACAAGTTAAAAGAAAACACTGGAGAGAACAAGCTTAGGGACCTGGATAGATGTTAGTTCATTTGCAATACCTTCTGAGCACCTTAGGAAAGAGATGCTAGTTATATCTCAATTGATACTGCAGCCATAAGTTAATAATAAAATCTCACCACTCATGTGATGCAAGTGTTTACTGTCTCTTTGGTGTGCCCAGAGACAGTGTTGCTTAAGGCATTCTAATTAAAACCTGCAAGTTCATGACATCTGACCGACTGGATTTTTCATATCTGGGACATTCAAAACAGCAGAAGTGTAATGCAGCAAGCTCAGAATGGTTTGTATTAAAACAGTTGTCTGGTCAGACTGCCAAGTCTACAAGTTTTCTTTTTCAATAACTTCTTAGTGTTAAGTAGGAAGTCTACAGAGAAGGAAGAAATTGTTGCTTGTAAGTCTGAGATGGATAGCAGATTTTTATCTTGGTATGACTGGCTAAAATTTATTTAATATCAATTAATTTTCTAAAAGGAGTATTAAAAGATGTTAAATGTTTCCTTATTTTCAGTAAGCAGGTTACCAGCTTGCAGCAATCTCAGTTATTTGCCAGATAACTTCAGCAACTGCCACATTAAGAATATGGCTTCTGGTTGAAGAAAAGGAAGCGCTGATGCTGTGGGCCTAATGTGACTGGCTGTAAGCAGCAAATTGAGCAAGCAGGTGTAAAGCACCGACACACTGACCATGTACAGAAATTCACCTCCCACTATTTACACTGACCCTCCCCCCCCCAAAAAAAAAAACTGTGTCTAATCCCTTTATTTTCATATGTCATTTGAAAAAAATTATGTTAGCATATTACACTACTTGTGCTGATTTTTAGACTGGGAGAAACGTGTGTAGTATAAAATGCAGTTCTAGATCAGATGTTTCATATAAAACAAACCAAGTCAAATGTTTACTGTCTATATTGTAAAGGACAAATTATGTACTGCTGAGTTAASACCCTAATCTGGTCAGGGTTTGTTCAGACTTCTTTAGAGCTAGTTGCATAACAAAGGCATAATCAAATTATTCTGTTATTTAAAAATAATTTTACTTGCTTAACTAGTCCTGTCCTACTTTAGAGTAGACTATTTACAGTCTTTAACTAATAAGCTTTCAGTATATCTGTTGTGCAAGACAACCTACATTTATGCACTTGAAAATGCTTTCTAATCGTAACAGCAAAGCTAAATCCAGAGGCGTATCCACAGCCTGCATGCATGTCTCCTATTGATTAAAACAGATACTGGGGTGAGGGGGAGAAGACATCTTCCTTTGCCTGCCTTGATATCAAAACAGTGAGGAACATGAAAAAATCAATTATTGTTTTAACCTTCATGTGTCAGCTGTGAAAGAACTTGTTCTGAGGGTTTTCTCAGGACAGAGAAAAAGTTTAATTTCTTACACATACAGAAAGCATTCCTAGTTTTGTCTTGAAAAAAATCACCCGATTTCTTTCATCAGAGAGCAACATCCTGTTGTTTATAGCACTTGGAACAAACATGCCTTTTTTTTTTCCTTTGATTACTGCATAGTTTAGTTCTGTGAAGGACAGCTTCAGTATTTTAGTTTCCAGCAAATTTTTCCTGTTAATATAAATACAAAGAATTAATACAGTTTATTCTGTATTTGATCAAACAAAACAGTACAGGAAAGACAAAGGGTTTGTTTGGACACTAGCTTTTGAATGCAAAAATATCAACTTGCCAAGAAAATTTTAGAGCTTTAAAACTTCAGAAACCCATGCAGTGAAGACCATGCCTTTTCAGAGGAAGAAAGAATGGCATGTCCTATCTCAAAAAGCAAAACACTGGCAGCTATCGAGCATAGGGAGAACACAGGAAAGGAATTTGATTCCTCCAAAATCTGGGCAATGGTGTTGAAACACACAYGAGAGTGAGCTTCTGTTAGAGTAAATTACACTTGAATTCTGCTTGGAAGCAAAGCTTCAGAGCAACGCCTACAGATGCCCTAGAAATTACCTGCAAGGAGAGCAGTAAGATTAAATAGATGATAGCTGGAGACAGCAGGCRTGGTGTAGAGTGGACTGAGGGAACAGTGAAGAGTTTGCAGAAGGCACCAAGGTTAACAACAAATACTCCGCCTTCCCAGCACACACCATTGCCGCCAGTTCTCTGGGCTGTCAGTGTGGAAGGAGAAAGAAACAAATCCAAATAGCATCCTTGAAAGCTTGGATGTCACTTTAGTAGTAATAGCAGGCAAATAACCTGCTTATGCTTATAAGCATCATTCAGGGATCATCAGCTGGTCCTGTCCTGGCATCCTATTTTGGAAGGCCAGAAGTAGTGGTGAGAAGCAGTAATGAAGCTCCCCCAAGTAGCTAAAYATTTCATCCTTAGCACCAGAAGAACAAGGTGAGCCAGAAAGAATAAGGCTTCATCAAAGCAGAGGCAGAAACCACAGAAATACCACTTACCTTGGGACAGACTCTCCATATTTATGCATTATATAGGAAGTGCCTTTGACTGCTAAACAGCCTAGTGACACAACATGCAAACTGCCCAAAAACTGTAATCAAGAAGTAAGTAGATCATGGAGTTGTTCCCTGTAAGTCTGCCTGCCAGTTTTTCAGCACATCATAACTTTGAGTATCATCAAAGATTAAGGTCTTTGGTAGCTTAGCCTGCTCCCACACTCTATTCTTAGAAGAGAGGACAACACTTAGGAAGGAGTTTGTCTGTTTTACACATCAACATTGAGCAATTTACTCACTGAGAACATGCACTGATTTTCTGTATTACAGTAAATCAGCTCTAAATTATATTACTTGCATATGGGACAACTTCTCTTGGTCTAATTTGTTTTGCAAAGTATGTTCTCCTAGCTCAAGAGTTGAGTTATGCATAAGGAATAGACTGTCAGTACTGAGGCTGTCCCTGTTGGGTATTACATGTTTAAAGTAACTCCAGTCAGTAGGCTTGCTCARTGTCTCCCACTATTGGAGTTTTGATTTTCTTTTAACCTTGCTGAACTTCCTCCATTAGGCAAATAGCCAACACAGAAAAAAAGTTATCCCTAGACTTTTCCCTCTTAATATTTCAGTAAACATGGTTCATCTCTTTGAGAAAGACAGAAAAATATTTTAACCTATGGTAAAACAAATTAAGAGATTATAAAGACTGTTGTGGCAAAGTGCTGAAATGCCATCATTTTTTTAATTTATAAATCTAGTAGCTGGAGTTGTCAGGATTAGGCATAGCTTCTTCTCAGGCTACACCCCACCATCTGAATTTGGCCTCTATTTATGAAACCTTGAGTAGTTTCGTATGATTCACATCAGCTTAGTTCCCCAAATACTATGTCTGCCTTCCAGCAAGAAGCATACATCTGCTGAGCGCTGGAAACATTCTCGTACAATACCCTCAGCCAACTCCAGAAGGCACACGTGCCATCTGTATGAGCCAGATGGGAGGAAGAAACAGAAGCAGCTGGATGGAGAGAGCAAAACAGAAAACAAGGCAGAAGTAGGAGCCAGGTGGCGATACCAGAGGAGAGAGGAGTAAAACAGAAAGGCAGTAGAGAGTAGCAGGCTGTGAAGATGTAATGACTACAGTACRTTCCTCTGCTGACCCCATTGCTCCCAAAACTAAGCATTTCTTTGCTGTCATCTGAAACCCCAACCAAAACATGTCCCCATCCTGTGTGGCTAGTAACTGCTGTTACCACATTTTTCAATTACTTATATGCTAGAAGACAGTAGATCTAAAACTGACAYCTCTAAGAAAAAAAATACTAAAATTTAAAAAGATATTATCCCAAGCAACTGTTCTTTAGACTTAAAAATGAAGCTACATTAAAAGAACACTAAGGCTAACCATCCAGAAGCCAACAAATGTACCAGCACGGCAGCCACTCGTTCCCGTTTCTTTTTGAAAGGGATACAAACTACCTTTTACAGAAATCCCTTGTTTCAGTCACTGCACAGGACAGGCTGTGTTCTTGTAAGGCTTGAGGATGGCATAACAAAGGAGAAAGACTAAGGCTTTATTTCAGTTTTCAAGGCAATAAATGAGATAGATAGATAGATAAGGCTTTACAAGAGAAAGGAGACTGTTGTAGACCAATCAGGAGAACTAAGYTGTCTCCCTGTTTCTGCCAGCACTACAAAGACAGCCCAACAGGTTGTGTTATTTGGTGAAGACCCAGTCTGCGATCCCAATGGTCTTATTCTGGAAATACCAATCACAGCCACAATTAATGACCGAGAGAGCTATGCTGCAATCACAGAGCACTAAAATCCGTCCTGAGTTTTTGCCTCTCTCAGTTCAGGCTCTCAAAACTGTCCATCAGTCTTGGTTTCAAATTCTGTACTTTGGAGCTCCATCTGCAAAATAGGCACAATATCCTTTCTCTTTCCTGATATTGCTAAGACTACAGTGTAAACTAATCTGAAAATATAGGTCCAAAGCCCCCAAAGTTGATTTAGTTGGATGCTGGCATGTCTTCAAGGATCATGGAATTAGGTAATGCAGGTAGAACACTGTAGAAAAATGATAAGGAAATGAATCACCTCAGCACATGGTTCATGAAACAAACTGAGCTCAGGGCCACACACTAAGGGATGAAAATTAATTGCGTGCATGTTGAGTGAGACAGAGCCTTGGCAAAAGGGACAACCTGGGCAAAAAGGAGAGAGATGTGGCTGTGCAACTAAGAACCCTTTTGTACCAAGGAGCAAGTGATTACGGGTGTTTAACCTTAATCTTGGCCTTTTCTCATTTTGGAGTGCCTATATTATTTTTTTTTAAATTGAGGGAGAGTTGGATATAAGTTGCTATGGAGAATGCAGAATACAGCTTGTGTGTGCCTTAGGAGAAAGGCAGAACAGCAGGGGCTGGGCAAAGGGAGGACAGAAAGCAACTTATGGCAGCTCACATCCTCTCCAGAATACACATCTCACTCTCTCAAGAGGCCATTTACACCAGCCTCTGCCCTGCCAGCTGTCAGGTAAAACACACCCTATTTATTCCGTGAATATTTTGATCATATTGTTGCTTTCCAGAGTAGTGGCCCATTTATTTTCTCATGCAACCTCTGACCCGACTCCCTTTATTTATTTCTCCCACCTGGGACTGCTCAGCTGACTATCTGCCTCCTTCTTCTCAAGTACTTTGCATGTGCAGCCAACGTCCACGCCGCTCCAGATAAACGCTCCAGCGTTGAAATGAAGCCAGTAAATTACTTTCCCTTTCTCCATCGCAAGCTCCTGCTTTCAGTGGTGCCTTTGTTGCACAACGCTGCGGCAACACGAGAGCAAGAACCGCGATTCCCACGGCGCTCGCTGCCAGGGCTGTAYGCAGGCAGAAACGCCTGCTCAAAACAGGCTTTATTCTCCCCTGCTTACAATATTCCCTCCTGTGCTGAGCATGCAGGACGAAGCCCGTGGCCGGCTCAGCGCGAGTTCACGCAGAATTGCCGCCCAAGCGGGCACCCACCTGAGCGGTGCCTCCGCTGCCAAGGTGGACCTCCACTGTGCCCTCGCCCAGCAGCCCCCGTTACTAGCCACAGGTTGCTCCAGCACGTGCCATTTCCGCTCATGGAAAGCTGTGTTAGCAACCAGACCACCATACCGCTTAATTTAGAAAGATACTTTGTATTTTCTTGTCACCTATTTCCACACTCCCATGCACAGGACTGTCACATGAATAACAGCTCTGAGGTTACATGACACCTTCTCTATTCAAAACACATACGGAAATCCATAGGTATTATTCCTTATAAACATTTCCCACAGACTAAAATCAACAGGTGCCAGGAGCAGCCTTGCTCCTTTGCATGCTCTAGCGTAACGCAATAGGAAAGGAGTTTACTCAAGAACTACTATGTGGAATAATCTCTATCTACTTAATTTTACCCACACGAGACTTAAAATCTGCAGCTGAAGGTATGCAATTTGTCTGTACCGATCGTACTTCTCAGTTCTACATGTCCACCAGACAATTTCTTAATTAACAGAATAAGAAAGAGTAGCAGCAGTGTTTTATTCAGCACGAGGCGTGAAACAGATCCCTGCTATCACGAACTACTGGCAAAAGCAGAGCTAACCTCAAATCTGCTATCTGTATAGAGTCATCTGTTCCTGCAGTTTCTAAACCACAGTCTCCTAATGGTCCAAACCTTTGAAATACTTTGAGACCTGAATTCAYGCTAATAACGCTAATGCAACTAATAAAGTCTGAGTTTCCATTCTGGTATTGAGTATTCCTCAGAAGCACCATCCTTCTTGTAATGAGGTTTTCACACTCCCACAATTTGTTCCATGCAAATTCCTGCACCTTTGAGGATAGCCATGGACACAGAGACCTCATATGCTGGGCAAATTGGAAAATCAGAGTTCCAATAAAAAACAACAGTAAAAGCACAAGGTATGTTACAACACCTACCAAGAATACTTAAGTCACATCACTACAAAACCCATACAGCTAACCACCACTACTCACGTCTAGGAAAATATATGGAAAACACTCATGGATTTGAGGAGTAATTTTATGACTGTAATACTAATAAAATTAAGCATTTTAATCCTGGACTGTACAGTGTTTTGTAGCCTTATTTTGACAATGTTTATGAACTTAAATATTTCATCTATAGAAGGAAGTAACAGCATTCATAATTTAATATGCTAAAGAAATATAGTGAAAATTTGCTTTTAGCAATTTCAGCTCTTTGAAAACCTAAATCACCTAAAAAGATTAACAAGCAGAAATATAAAAATTAGTAAAGACATTATTTCCTTCTSTACAAGATATTCAAGTTTTCAGGTTTGCTCAGTTATGAAAACTTCTAAGTGCTAATTATGCAAATTATCATCTAAGATAAATCTTTGTTTTGTAATCAGAAAGTTAATTATGATGATACTTCTGGTCTTCTAAAGTCATGCTAATGAAAACACTAACCAGAGATTGCAGTCACTTAAAATTTCACTCCTTGTCTGTTCTAGGTGTATTCTATTGAGCAATAAGATTTGCAGCTTTATTATGCTGCAATGTRTACAAGGCTGAATTCATTCAGTTGCTAATGAATGGGATCTGGCGACTTCCTTGCTCCAGCTGAGTGTTAATTAGGGCTTATCACAGATAGGCCTWGGAAAAGGCTGGGAAATACTTAAGCTTTCTGTGCAGTTACTTCAAGCCCTTAGGAAAGGAGTGATTCTTCTACAGTAGTAACCTGAAGTTTTCTGCATATACAAGGGAGGTAATTATAAGAATTTTTAACCTAGTTGCAAGTGATGTGATTATTTTAGTGTCTACTTTTATAAATGTTTCCATTTTAGTGCTTTTAATGAGTAAGAGCTGATCAAAATACAATGAGGCACCTAGTTTGTCTTTTCAGCAGCTCACGTAGGATGTTAATTAGGCAGATGGCTCCAGAAAACCTTGCAGAACTTGCTCTCTATGATGATGACTGTTAACYTGAAATTCTGCTTTTGATAGTTGACTATGAACTCTGTAGTTCTTCAACGAAGAGATGGTCTAAAATGTAGTTCCTACTGCTGTTTATGGAGAAGTTGAAGAGCTGTGTTCTATCTCCTTAATAAAGATTACAGCAGCTTCCATATTAACTATAACCAGAAGGGCCTCTCTTGCATCTATGTTTCTAAGTAATCTTAAAGACAATGAATGTATTAAGAATAGAGCTCTTACCCTAATAAAAACAAGTATTTTAAAGGCAGCTAAAGATGGAAGCTGGACCATGAYTTGTGAAATATCTTGTCAATAGTATTAACTGGAAAATAAAAAATCCATAGGAGTAGCAAAATACCTTTCTCCTTAAAGGAAACTGCAGCTCAGCTCTGGAGCAGATTCCTGCTTAAAGTTGCTTTGTTTCTATAGGAAATAACTGCTGCTACTTCTTCCTCTTCTTGGTAGAGAATGCCTTTTTTTACTTTTGTTTGAAATAGTTTTTAATATAGAATACATATGTTATGTTTTCTTGTAACTTAAAGTAACTCTTCTTGATGGGTTTTGTCTTTCTCGTGCATGGTCTCTAGTTAGGGTAAATTCAGCCAATTTTTTTAGTTTAAAGAGAAAGCAATTTCCTTCTACATTCAAAGCTCTGTGTATCTACATTTCCAYTGCAAATGGCCAGTGAGTCTTGTGGATTATTTTCTCTCAAAGTGGAAAAATGCTTTCCACTCTACTCTCCAGCTATATTCACAAACATTACACTACCTGCAGGGTGTTGCCCCCCCCCCCCTTTCTTTTTTTCTGACTAGTTTGTGTAGTTATGAGACCGACCTGAGAAAGGCTTTTAACACCGAGGTGTTTGGCAGCACTTCAGYGCAATCCAGACTTCCAGTACTTCAGAAGTATTGCTCGCTTTAGCTACGCGAGTTCCTAACCAAAACCTGAGATAAGGAGTCGTCTAGAGAATACCTGGGCTGAGAGCCTACCCCAGCGCCCCCCACACACACGCACACGCCTTTCCTGTGGGAAACTCAGGATTGCGTTTCTCTGCGGGCCRGGGCTCTGCTCTTACACAGCCGAGGCAAGCAAGGAGCAAGGCCGGCCACAGCTTCCCCTGGAGCGACGAAGCGTTCGGCTTTGGCCTTGCCAGCGCGTGCTGCTTTTCCTCGACCTCAGCTCTCTGCCAGGATCGCCACAGCGTGCAGGACACCAGCCCCGCTCCCGTCAGTGGGGCGCTGTTCCCCTCTCCCAGGCCCTGCCGGTATCCCCCCCAGTGTGATCCTACGACTTTCTCTGTTTTTAGCTGTCATCTTTAGCCCCAGACCGGCAGGCTTACATTTGGTTTAGGTAACCAAAGGATGTTGRAAAGAACCAGCGCTTCCCCTGTCAGGTGCAAACATACTTACAGACTAATTGCTGGTGCTGCTGCAAAATGCTTTTTGTCTGTTTTAACTGGGACTTCTCTTGGAGGTCACCTGGAAGTGCCACATAGCAATGAAACACTAAGTGGCAGGGCCTGAGCRAGGCGCCCCTCGGCAGCGCGTGTCGACGCCAGTGTAACTGTGCCACAAACAGCCTTCCTGCCGCGCAGCCGCTGCCTCGCGCGGCAGCTCCGCTCTCACCGCCGCGCTCGTGGCTCGTGCCCGGCGCCGCGTGGCTCGCGGTGGAGCAATCTGACCGCAGCCTGCTGCGTCAGGTGTTACCGCAGGAAATCGCAGCAAGCGAACTGGGATGCAGCAATTAACTGAGAAATTATTTCTTGCTCTTCCGCTCCTCCTTAATAAGGAATGGTAACGACAGTTTAATCGGAGCGGCACGGTCACGTTCCAGTTAATGGGCTTAGGAATTGGTTGATGTCAAAGGCCCTATTTCTACAACGCAGAAGGGTGCCAAGGAGCAAAACGTTCTGCTACCCGTGTTCCCCGGTGATTTTGCGTGGCCTGAGCAGGCTCAGCCCCAGGCACACAGTGCTGAGCGAGGTCAACACCGGACGAGACGCGGTATCTTGTGCTCTGACAGTCAGGCTTTTGCCTGATCACAGCGACCAGTAGTTAAAAAGCAAAGAGCAAGTTAAGAGGTGCTCAAATACCTCTCATGGCTTTTCCAAAAAAGGGGAGAAAAGTCTTCTCTACTTCACGCTCTTTGTGAATTAACCTAAAGATTTTGTGCTTCATTTATTCCTTGTGCTGTAATTTCTAGTTCATGCAGTGTTCACTTCAGATCTTACTTGGATGATTGTGAAAGAAAACAGCTAATTTGGGTAGACCTTGACATGAAAGCTAACTACACTGCCCTCAGTAAAGAGGAACATTGCGAACTTGTTCTAACCTAATCTTCCTCAATGATTTCTTTACACAGAAGACAGCTTCAGTATTTTAGGTATAATCATTATACCTGAAGATCAGGTAATCTTTGATATCTGCATATTCTACCCATTCCCAGCTGCAGATTAAGGATTTTAATCTGTTCAGTGAGGATTATTACAGAAGAGTAGCAAAGTAAATAGCTGCTTTATATAAACCTGTGAGCGCTAAGAAAGACTCACCGCAGCCTGCCTCCATTTCGTACGTGGTACTAGTATTTCTCATTTCMGCTCCTGATGGAAGAACAGAATGTCATTACCGAGGTCCCAGCAGCATTAAAGCGTCTAGCCAAATACATGGTGCGTGGTTTCTATGGAATAGAGTACTCATTGGCCCTCGATATATTGATCCGCTACCCCTGTGTCAAAGAAGATGACTTGTTACAGTTGCTCAAATATGAACGTAAGCAATTGCGTACCATCCTCAACACGCTCAAAGCAGATAAATTTGTCAAGTTGCGTATGCGAGTTGAAACAGGGCCTAATGGGAAGAGCACAAGGCACAATTACTATTATATCAACTATAAGGTGCTGGTGGATGTGGTAAAATACAAACTGGATCATATACGCCGGAAGATAGAAGCAGATGAGCGAGATTCAACTACCAGGTCATCTTTCAAATGTCCATCTTGCTCCAGCACTTACACAGACCTGGAAGTCAACCAGCTGTTTGATGTATTTACAGGTATGTTTACTGCTTACTTGCTCTTACCTTGAATAATTTGGACAGCATGGAGGTGGTTCCTGTATGACCTTCACAATGAAACCATGCTTGGTAGGATATACCTCGTTTGCTGGTGGGACAAGGGCATGAACCAGGATAAGAAGCTGGGAGGTAAGGGTAAGAGAAAAAGCTGTATTTGTAAAACAGGCTGAGCAAGAGGAGGCATAATCTGGAATTTAAGAGCTGGGCTTGAGATTATTCAGATCCTGGCCTCAGCTTTGCTATCAACTAGCCGCTAACTTGGGTAAGATTACTTACCAAGTCCTGTGTTGCATTTCCTCATATGGAAATGAGAATACACTACTCATCTTACGCTCATGTTTTGAATGTTAGTTAATCCATATGCATTTTCAGCTCTTCTGATGGAAGATATGGTGAAGCTTTAATAAAAACTCTGCCCCCCCCCCACTGTAATAAAAATAATGCAACTCAGCAGCAGAGAAGTAGTTTGTCACTTCTGTACTGATCTGGAAACAGAAGTTCTGACACCTCCCAAGGCCACACAACAAATCCATAGCAGAGAMAACACCAGAACTCAGGAGCTTCTCTTCTCAAAGACTGAACTAGATAGAGTATGGTTTAAATTTTTTTTTAAAAAAAAATAGCAGTTACTGTGTTAACACATGGATTGTGATACCTAGAAAGGATGTCAGAGCCAGGAAGAATGAACAACACTTTATATGATCATCTTGAAATTGCAATGTGAGCTATTGAACTATCAGTTGGCAAAACTATCCCTCTGTATTTTAATAATTTTTTTCTAGTAAAACACACGCTTTAAAACTCTTTCCTTGTGACACAAGCATAGGCTTTGCCTCTAAATGAGTCTTTTTGAACTTCAGAAGTACCATTAACAGATGCCATCTATGCTTGCAAATGTCTTCTCCCTTCTTATGCTTGCCTTTAATTAACATAAGTTCCTTTGAATGATGTGAACAAAATGGATTTTGAGTCTAGAGAATTCAGAACTTGTCGATAATTGTCCAGGCTGTGGATTTCTTTACAAATTATTGCTAAGCTTTTTCTTCCCTTACATGGGAATTCCTAATCTGGATTATGTTGCAGAGACTTTCCGCTGCACTTATTGCAGTACTGAAGTAGAGGAGGACGCCTCAGCACTTCCCAAGCGAGATGCTCGAACTTTGCTAGCAAGATTCAACGAGCAGATTGAACCTATCTTTCTGCTATTGCGAGAGACTGAGGACATTGTCCTGCCATACGACTTGCTGGAGCCCCAGCCTACAGAAATCCCAGAATTATCAGAGAGGTACAAATGCAACTCTAGAACTCTTGATCAATACAACTCCTACCCCAAAAAACTTTCCAGTTGTAAAACCTTTGTTGAACACTTAATTTACAGCTTTCTCTTTTGTTGTCCTGCACTGCCTAGTGTATAAGATTGCAAGCTGCTTAACAAAGATGTTTGTATTATGACTTTTTAAATCACTGGTTTGCATTTAGGTTTTTTTTTTTTTTTTTTTTTGCTGCCTGTTCTGTTTCAAGGAGTACATAGTTCTCCAGGTTTCTGCTCCTTTGGCTAATATTGTTCACAGGCTTTCCTGTGAGAAAATGTTACTCTGTTTCATGCAGGCATGTGCTACAGAAGAGAATGTGCAACATGGTGCAGAATCACTGGTGTCTGATAATGGAGACAGGGAAAATTGTTTTAAAATGGAAAGGCTAGGCAGCTGATCTTTTTTTTTTTTTTTTTGACTGAGGCTTGTATTTAAGCTCTCAAAAATGGGTAACATTTCTTTCAGCTTTGATCATAAGGCATGTTCAAGCATGCTGGCATCTAGCACACGACCTGAAAAATGGGCCAACAGGAGTTCCTCTTTTGGCAATATGTACATCCAAAACTTTGTTATTGATGTTCAAGACTCTGAGCCCAARAAGAAAAGAGAAAAAGCAACTAAAGAACAACCTATTTGGATGTCACAGAGTACTGTGGAAGGAGCAACAGCAGYCACCAACAGTACTGCTGGTAAGCTTTAGAGGCAAATATATTTCAGCATAGGGTTCCTATTGAAAAGGTAGTGGGCTTGGTTCRGAATACACAGTTACTCCAGTTCTGCACTAGTGACTGTCAGCCTTAGCGCTTCTGAAAAATAGCCTTTAGACTAGTATGATTAGGTACACTAGGTGGTGGTATTAAGCCAGTTTTTTCAGGGCACCATGCCCTGAAAAGGGCTCATTCTGACAGCATATTTAAAGTGACACCTGTTACTGTAAAATTCTCAAATGCAGGCATTTTAAGAGAACTCTGAAGCGTGGGTAAACAAAACGTAGAGTAGAAAATTCATSTTATTTGTGTTATGGAGGATGCCTGTAATTACCATAGTTATGTGGCTACTATCAATGCCTCTAACACCTGATATTCTGCATTAGGAGTACATACTTCAGAAGAAATTGAAGAAAGTGGTAAAAAAAATGTCACTGATAGTGAAATTATCAAGACTCTTCTGATCCATGAATCCAAGTCATCTTCTGGCACTGAGCATGCTCCTCTTGTCAAAAGCAAGCTACCTGAATCAGAAAGCAACACGAGTGAATCTGAGGAAGACACTAAGCATTCAAGAACAGAAGTAACAGAAGTGGTTGGCAGCAACTTTGAACARGAGGAGGAACAGGAAACCCTAGATCCCATTTTAATGGTAGCTGGTCAGCCTCACTCATATAGTGAAGTTAATGAAAATCCAGAGCTTGTGCGTCTCATGACAAATGAAGAGAGAGAAGCTTAYGTAAAAGTAGGACAAGAAATGTTCCAGTCTGTCTTTGAATAAACACTATTACACTGAATATAAAAAGCTTGTACAGGATAAGTGACACTTCCTTTTGAGATGAGAAAAAATGAGTTAAACTATTTGATTTGTTCTTCAAAAACTACCAGTGAAGGATTGACTTTTGTTTGTATTCCTTGTTCAAACTGCTAACACTATAGCAAACTATAACTGTGGGTTTTCTGTTCTCTTAATGCTTAGATTTAGTGTGAATACTGTAATTAGTTTTGAAGTAATGAATCATTCCATTACTGTAATGAGATAAACAACCCAATAAAATGTCACAATTATTTTTAAGAAATCAGCTACTCCACCTTCCTCCCAGATGGAGCAATTTCTTCTGGTAGC
This sequence comes from Rhea americana, assembly GCF_003343005.1. Classification (NCBI taxonomy): domain Eukaryota; kingdom Metazoa; phylum Chordata; class Aves; order Rheiformes; family Rheidae; genus Rhea; species Rhea americana. The sequence goes on from NW_028186333.1 coordinate 725,305, forward strand.
ATAAATAAGTTTACTTCTAATATAACTTGGATTCAACCTGTACTTCTAATATAACTTGGATTCAACCTCTACCAATGCATTATTTCTTGGGTTAGTCATTCACCATACATAAAAAGGTGTTGAACCTGAATTTCCCTGTAAAAGATGAGCTCTTAATAAAAGCACATTAGCTAAAGAGGAGTATTTTCACTTTAGAAATTGATTATCCACACTGTTTTTACTTATTCTTTTGCACATAACTGTTCTAAAGTGAACAGTGCAACTTGAATAGTTGCAAAAAAAAAAAAGTCTATTCCTACTTCAGCATWTACTGTTAATTTTTTTTCTTCCCAATACAGAAGGCTTCAGAGCAGGTGTGATGTACAAAAACAATCTTATTCAACTGCTTAGTTACACATACAAGTGCTTCCCACAGCTTCTTTACTATGTGCGAAGGGGACAGCCTACTTCTCACTCTGCACGAGATCGGTTAGAAAGCAAGCTATTTATCAGGCATGAAAACATTATTACCTTGTATCTCACATCAAATGAGCTCAAGTATTAAGCCAATTCCACAGCTATTCTATTATCTTGGTATGTATTTGGTAAGTGCTTTAGTCACATGCTCTCCTGTAATCATTTTAAGCAAAAAAATGGTGGGATGTGTTTTATACACTTCATTTTAGACTGATTAAAGACAAACTTTTCATCAATGACTTGTTTGAAGATAGTTTACCTGATTACTGTTGCCTGTTCTTCTCCCTCACATCTCTTCCTAATGTCTATAGCTGTTGCTCTCTTTACCTTCAACTTCTTCCTCACTTTTAGCATCTTTCTTTAGTATTCTTAGCATCTTCAAATGTAAACAGTTCTTCAGTTCCAATCCCTGATATTTGAAGCAGCATTTTTTTGAACTCTTCAGTTGCAACTTCTGGACTTATCTGTGTTGTATTAGACCAGGCTTCCCTATGCACCCTGAAAAGGTTACAGCAAGAGTCACTCTGAATAGAAGAAGATTTCTCTTTCAAAGAGCTTGTTTCATCAAACACCTGCAGCAGTGATATTCCTGCTGGTATGGCAAGATCAGTATTCAGTTCTGATGGTATTCTGGTATTTCTTTGGTTTTTTTCACCGCTAGTGTTTGAATGCATTTAGGATAAACATTCTTTTCCATAACTGCACATCCAATCACTTTCCACATGACAGTCAGTCAATCCTTCATTAGATTAGATATCCCTTCTAGATTTTGACATCTAACAGTTATTTCAGCCACCAGCTGTTTCTTGGGAATAATGTTACGCTTTAAGATCACATATTACTATGTTTTCATAGCACCTGCCAACACAGTAATGTTTGGTTGTCACACACATTTTTCATTCCTCAAAGTTATAATGGATTTTATGCYTATTTCTTCAACTGTGTAATTTGATCATATGTCAAACAGTAGCTCACCAGCACTACCCCTCTYAATCAGTAAATGTTCATAACATTTAGAACATCCAATTAATTACATACTGCAGGAATTCAGTCAGTTTTTTGTGATGGCAGAAGGTAGATAATAGCAAAGCAAAAAGATCTTCATTGTAGTTAAGTAAAAACCTGTTACAAACAGTTATTTGCATGCACCAACCATTACTGAACTCTAGCAAGACAGTGTTTTGTGCTGCTGTTTCCTGAGCTTACAGTTTAAATGATGTCTCTCATAACCTAGTTTTATGTCTTGAACATGCACAAATTCTACAGCTTATTGTTGTGCATCATGAACGTGTCCTCTTTTGAGTATACCGAATCATTCCTAGGCCAAATTACTGATTAAAAGCTTTATTTTTTCCCCCCCATCATCTTCACAGGTAGCTCTTGTCCAATYGTATTTTCTCTGCCCTCAAAAGTGTTTTATCTTTATGCAGTAGCACAAGCTTACAACTTGAATGGTAACTAACTCATCTTTTTACCTTTGGATATAGATTTGCCCTTACAATCAGACGTCTCATCTCCAATCTGCCCTTTTACAGACTCAGGAAGACTCACAAAACTAAAAATGTATCAGCCAAAAACTCTTAAAAAAGTAAGTTAGTTATATTCTCTGAACTACAGTACACCACACAACCTCAAAAGCATGTGAATAAACAGCAATAGTCAAATTCATTGTCATTTTACTCACACTTTACTTGGGCTTCTTCAGGGATATTTAGCCTTCTTTATCAAGAGTCACTAGAACACCTCTTACACCCTACAGCTGTATTAGCACACTAACCCAAAAGACAATTTTGAATTTAAGATCTCAGCTTTTTACTTTAAACTACATGGGGGGGGGGCTTTGTTTTCCTTCWGGGTAAACATAGGCTCTACATTGTAGCAGATATACTGAATAAGCTACTTCTAGCTCAATTCTAGGACTTAACATTTGCAACTCTGATCCCACTAAGAATACAAAAGAGTGAAGAAAAAAGTTAATTCTATTTCAAGATTCCTAATCTAGTTTTCTAGAACCCTAATTAGGCCTTTGCCATGAGTTCATTAGGTTCTGACTTCAACCAGCTTTGACTTTGTTAAACAGTAACTTTAATCTTGTTTTCCTATATTTCTTCCTTTCTACATGAAAGCCCTTCACAAACTTTATTGCACTTTGGGAGCAAATTCTAATTTTTCATTTGTGCAATTTTAAGTGTTACATGCAAAAGGATAGTAAAATTTTACAACAGGTTTATGCCTTTTCAGTATAAAAGAAATGCTGAAAGACAGGATGCTTTCTAAAGTTATCTACAAAAAAGTTGCATTTACTTTGTTCCAATCAGCATATTTTTCTGGGCTGAATTCCATAGGCAATGAACAGTAACATTTTTTACATGCCACTAATACTTATGCTATCAGGCATTGTGCAGGCAGGTACCATGTGTACAGGTTACATTGTAAAAGATGAAACTTCTTCCCCCAAGTTTCTTCTTGTTCTGCAAAAATTAATAGTATATCTTTGAACTGGAGGAGGAAACAGTTAACACTGAAAATATCTGCTAAAATGAYAATGCTCAAGTGAGTGAGCTTTCAAGAATAAGATTCGTATACTGTTTTGTAAGCCAGAGGAACATTTTTCAAAAGACAAATTTACAGACAAGTCCAAACTTTATTTAAAACTACAGTTTTGAACAATTTTAAAATTACTAAACAAATCACAATAAAAAATAAAAAAGATTAAGACAGAAGAACAGTGCAGTGAAACTGAATAGGAGAGGACTCAGTTCCAGCTGTTTGAACTGCCACAGGCAGAAGTCAGCATACCTATCCTAGGAGGCAGTGTGTCAAAAACTAATTTACATTTTTATACACATTCAGAATTCTGGTAAATTAGTGCTGATCTTCTATATGCATTTGTATACACGTAGTATATATATGCAGATTATTCTCATGCACTTTGAGCTCCAACAGTTTCTGTAAAATAAGAGTACAGTCATTATTGTCTAGCAGCTACAAGGCATCAAATATAGCTCTTGAACACACTCCAGCTCTTCACGCACCCCTGAAAACACCTTGTTGAAACATTTCATCCTCACCTTTCTTTCACAAGTACTTTGAGTCATGGCTTACTTGAATAGGTACAGCCACTCCACTGGCGCAGAAAWGAGTATTTCATTTTGAATATTAACTTCAAATTTTGCACAGTATGGTATTCTTAGGCAGACTGTTCCCACCAAGCATCTGCATCAGTATTCACTGGTCAGATTTCTGCTAGCATAGCTATGGCAAGCAGAATGGTGATGGTACGGAAAGAAATGGGAGAAGACACATTTTCCCTCACACTAACCCCCTCCCCAAAACCCCCCATCCCGTCGTCCCCCCCCCCAAAATACCCCCTCCCCAAAAAACAAAAAAACCCAAACAGCCACCAAAAAAAACACCCAAAAAACAAACACAAAAAAGTGCTATCACCACCTCTGCGTGAGGAAAAAGTGTTCTGTCAGCTTATACTGCTTGTGAGGCTGATATAGCTATGCTGACAGAAGTAGCCATACCTGCCCACTAAGGAATTCTACCTGCCTAGAGGTACAGCAGAAGCCTCTAGTACTGTAACATCTAACAGTATCTACACCTCAKGAAGAAAAATTTTTTTCATTGACCTATACAATCAAGTTTTTGTAGCTGCAGAAATAGTATTTCATGAAAGTCAATGGAAATCTTTACTTCTTTAGTGCTCCATACTGAGTATTTCCAATCTCATGGCATGCTTTGTATCAAAAACTATTTTTTCTCCCATAGAGAGGTATCTTACTATTCTGAAGTCTCTTGACATTTTTTTCTATTATAGACTTAAATACTGAACAGTGTGTCAGCAAACTACATGGGATGTTATTATATCAGTCAGATGCTAGTAACAGAAGTTTTTAATATTATTAAATCCAAGCTCTTGTAACAAAAAATGAAAACATTACTGCATAGCCAGTAAGTTACACCATACATTTAAAATATGGTAATTTGTACAATTTTTCATTTATTAGAATCTTCTAACAGAAATAACCAGAGAGGGCACAAAAAGCAAAACCCCTTCTTATCATTTTCTAATGCAAGATAATGAAAAATAATACTTTCAGCATCACCATAATTTCTTCCTTTAGTCAGAGATAACAAGATACTTAAACTCTAAGCCATCTTAGGATATTTTCCCAWTAGGCATACATGATTTAGAAAATAAAATAATCTTTACCAGGTTCTTTCAGAGTTTGGGCATCTCCTACTAATTCTTGATCTTGAGCTACACCACCATCCAGTAATTCATCACACAAACTGCTGGTCTGGGTCTCTGTTGCCATTTTCTTCATTAGATCTGCCTTTGTAAACAGACAAAATCAAATTCAGAATTCTAGATAATTCTTAAATTGTCTAGATAATTAAGACATTTATAGTGTGCACTTCCAACTAACAAACCCATAAATAGTAAGTAAAATACCTCTGAATACACTGTAAGTTTAAGGGGCAAGTCTTCAACTTTCACAAAGTCATCTTCATCAGATTTTTGACTAACATTTCCAGAACCAGCTTCCTGTTAATAAAATTAATGACATAAGAAAATAGCACTACTTTGGTTTATTTTCCACTCCAAAACCAGAGGTTTTGACTATTAAATAAGTACATTGAAAAACAATGTCCATATCAAGTTAATGGATGAAAATAGCGCAAATCTAGAAACTAGGCAAAAGACTGATATAGGGRAAAAAAAAAAGTCATTTCTCTTGAATACATCTTAACTGAAGTTACGCACATATTCATTCACTAATACCGGTGACTCTGTATCAGGGCTGCCAGCCATGGAGCTTTCAGAACTTCCAGTAGATGATTTGCTTCCTACACATGCTGAATCTAGTGTCTGAGTTTCATTGACTGGTAAAGATGAGCTTGATTCTTCTGTTTTGATATTTGTTATAAAGGACTCTGAACTATTGACTGTTAAAGGTGGTGTATTCTCCAAGACATTGAGGTAATGAGGTAAAACAGCAGCCACATYTTGTTCGCCTAAAACCACAAAGTTACATTTCAATTAGGTAGAAATAATAAAAGATTCTGAGCATAACTCAGAAGATTATTTTTAAAAATCATTATTCAAAGCYGCAAATCAGCAATGAAAGTAAATTCAGATCAGTGAAATTATCTCAGATCAACATAGCTGGTAGAAATACAACATCATTTGCTTGCACGTAAAGAGTTCTACAGACTTGTATCAGTAATTATCACAAGACAGTATCTGATTGTCTGATTTAATATAGCTTAAAAACAAAAAACAAACAAAAAGTCCAGCTTCTATAAATTTATGGTCTAGTGTTAAATACAGAAACAGCAGCTGCAAGAGAGACAGAGCAGGTCACAACAGTTATAACAGAAATAATATTCATATCACCTGGTAATGTTTCCGACTTTTGACTCTCATACAAAAGCCAAGTTAAGCTTCATAGAATAAACTCCATCCCATCACCTTTCCAGTGGGATGGTGGGTTTGATATTAGTCATGGTTTAATACGGTGTTACACAAATACATCTTTAAAATACCAAGTGATTTCAATCGCCAAAAGGTGGTAGTAGGAGAAAGATACTAGACAAATCCTAACATCAAAACATTATAATAGCCTCAAATAAATTATATAGCTACAAATGTGTGCAAATGGCTGCAATAATCACAACTGACATTCCTGCTATTGTCACACATCAAATGCATAAGATTATGTTCTATTTAAAAGGCTTACTATCTCTGTATCAATACAGATATATTAAAGTCAAAAAAAAGACAAAAAATAGCCCAATAAACTGTTGCAATTTTGATCAACTTCCTTGTTATATGTTTTCATTACAAAGTCTGTGCAATAAAATTCTCACAGTATGTTAATTTATGAAAATGGACTAATTTCTCAACTACTGCACAAATTTTGAATGGGTTTTACCTTTAACAGATTCTTGTTCAGATGACAAAATCTCACTGTCTTTTGTCTTATTYAATTCTTGGTTAAAAGTCTATTGAGGAAGGAGAAAAGTAGTTAGAACAAACTCTACCAATCAGTCTCACAACTCATTGTTTAGTTTACTTTCTCATTCTAAACAGAAGTACATTGTACACTTGTGCCATGCTTTTGTCTCTTAATTAGTTTAAAATAAAATTAAGAAGTCCTAGTGTTTATTCATTAGCTGGTCATCCATAATTTAAGAAATTATTAACAATGACATGTGTTTTATCCAATCACTTATTTTCATTTTCACTCTAATAATTCCTAGGTAAATACTCTGATCCTACCAGAAAAAAAAAAAAAATATTGCTTTTGCCTTTAAAGCGTGAAATACTCCAATTACATTCTTGCTTAAATGTTAATAACTTTTGAGTAAATCAGAATTTCAAGAGAGTCCTGAAATCAATTTGCTCTCCAGCAAATAAGTCTCCAAGACCATGTCACACACACCTAAGAGCTTCTAAGGAAACTAATAATGAAGTGGCAATAATAATGAATAACATTTCACCACAGTTCTAGAAAAACGTATTACATATACTGATAAAGACATATCAAAGACATGGTGGAATACAGAATATAAGAGTGAAAGGCTTCTGCAAAAGAAAGYCCAATTAGAATTTCATATCTACAAGCAAAAAGAAAGAACGTTTTCTTGTTGATGTTTTACTGAAAGTTTATCATCTTTTCTGCTGCAGCTTTTTAACGATTTACCTAATAGCAAATATACATTTTGGAAGGGGGGGGGGGGGGAAGTGAATGGTGTAATTAAACACCCAAGAAAAATTTTTGTAAAGTATCTATCATACTCTACTTAGTCTTTTTTCCTCTATCAACTTTAGAGAACAGAGGTTATAGCAGAAACTTTCTAAAAACAAACAATAATTGTAGCCAAACAGCAACATTAGTTTATTATCCCCACTACAGGAGAGATACGGAGCTACTGGAGAGAGTCCAGCGTAGGGATGATCAGAGGGCTGGAGCACCTGCCCTATGAGGAACGGCTGCGAGAGCTGGGCCTCTTCAGCCTGGGGAAGAGAAGACTGAGGGGGGATCTTATCAGTGTGGATAAGTACCTGAAGGGARGGTGTCAAGGGGACAGAGACAAACTCTTTTCAGTTGTCCCCTGTGACAGGACAAGAGGCAATGGGCAGAAAYTGAAGCACAGGCAGTTCCGCCTGACCGTGAGGGGGAATTTCTTCCCTGWGAGAGTGACGGAGCACTGGACCAGGCTGCCCAGAGAGGTTGTGGAGTCTCCTTCTCTGGAGATATTCAAGGCCCGCCTGGATGCAACCCTGTCTACCATGCTCTAGGTGACCCTGCTGAGCAGGGGGGTTGGACTGGATGATCTCCAGAGGTCCCTTCCAACCTTACTGCATTACCTACCAATAATATTTATTATATTTTATTATAATTATTATTTATTATAATTTATTACCAATAATAAATTCAGGTGAGGAATGAACAGAAGAAGTTTTATTTGTAGCAGTTATTGCTATCCTACAATTTCTTGTATCCTTTCTGTATATTTGTTAGCCTGAAAACAGTGTAACAAGAAAAACTGCAATATTMTATACAAATATTTGTCTAAAAGGTAAATTATGTAAACTTATGCACTGGCTTGTTTTTCCTCCTGTGTTTAAAACTTTGGTGATACCTGCTGGTTTTCAGTTGCAGCTTCACTACTGGCTTGTAGCGATGTCTGCACATCAACAGGTCCTTCTTCAAATTCTATTTCTTCATCTTCGTTCTCATCTTCTCCACTTCCATAATTAGTCAGAGCTTGTGTTTCTGCTTTTGATAAACCTGAAGTAAATTGGTATAAAAAAATCTTAAGATTATATTTACATACTGTCGCAATTTGTTGGATTTTTCTAAGAACTCTTCCTAATGCATCTGACAGAATAAGAGTCAAGCTGCAAAATCAAAACCCTTTTGGAAGAAAGTATCTAAGAAGTCATTGCAGTGATCAGTTATGACTCTTACTTGAAAACTTTCTTTGAAAATAAGGTGATGACAATTTACTTTCATGGATCCTTTTCTCCACATGTACCATATTACTCTGTGGTGGAACCAATTACTACTAGTGTGGTGGCGTGAAACAGCCAGGTTATTAAACAAGTCTGTGTGAAGAATGTAAATATAAGAGTAAATATAAGAGAAAACTAAGGCAGGAATAGTCGTTGTGAGAAGACAAATAAGAAAAAGAATTACAGAAGTACATTAGTTTAGGTAAAAACATATTCAAAGATCAGCATTTAACTGAAGAACTGCAGAAATTTCAGCAGCTTCCAAATCAATTAGTTCAAAACTTGAGAAATCTGACTTAGCTGAGACAGGATATGTAACTAACCATGAATCTGATTCCCATATAATCTTCTACAGATCTACTGATTACAAAGAAAGAAAAAGCTCCTCTAATTGTAATATGTAAGCCTTAACAAGATGCTAGGAGGCATATTACTTGAAAAAAGTTTTCACTGGAGAAGAACCAACTAGAAAATTTGTGAGGAAGTACTACACAACTGTACTTCAAGTAAGTTCTGTTATAAAAGTAGTTGGTCAAAACTACAGTGAAAGTTTTAAGTAACAAGCTAGAAAAAGAGCTTACTTATTGACACTGGACCTCTTTCACTTTCCTCATCTTCATCTTGATCAGAAGCATCAGATCTAGTATTTTCAGAAACTTCATTACCGTCATATATTTCCAGGTCCTGTACTGGTTTAATAGTTTCGGTCTCATCCTTGTCCTAAGAAAGCAAGGAATACAGTGCAATTTTGTGTTTGTTTTTCTAAAGATTAAGTTAGAGCTCCTACCTCAAAGAGTTACTTTTGTTTCTCAAAATCGGAAATCTACATACTAGCAACTCATGTTTAAGAAGGAAACATAAGGCTATTGAAGGAACGTGACAAAGCTACTCCTAAAATAGAGCAACAGAACCAGCTATCAGAGATCATGAACTGTTCAGACACAACTATCAAGTGCATCACGAATGAGTATTTCATTGTCTGAAAGGGCTTACATTACGCAAAGCAAGCATCAGCATGCTAGCTTTAAAACTTCTTTCCTGTCATTATCAACAGGAATAAATTAGCACTTKCATTATTACTTTCTAGTGATTTTATTGCCACTCTTAAATGACCTCTGATACAAATTAGGAATATTCCCAATCACTTGTAACTTCTTTGGCAATAGCTACTCAGCAGTTTGACTGACTTGCTAAACACACTGAGTGAGAAAATTCTGCTCAGTTGGTATGAACCCCAAGTAAAGCCCTGAGTTTAACACCAGATCTTCTTGCAGAAGTCTTCCATACTAAAGGAACTGTAACAATTGATAGGCAGATTTGCACTWCTTTTCCTTCCAAAGAGAATGACAGAGGCCCAAGAAGGAACCAAGAACTCATACTATGTCCATTTAGGAAAGCACTCAACATTCTAGTTAAAACATCAGCTGCATCTTCCCCTTGGTTGGAGAAAGCTGAACAGCAAAAAAGTACACCACTTCACATCACCCTTCCCCTTGAACACAATGATGTTTCAGCAATTTTCAAAATGAACTTAAAGAGAAAAGGAAGATATTTTAGTTCCTAATATCTAATATTCAGAACGCGTAGTCTTTGAYGCTCAGCACCTCAACGTCATGTGCCCCAACTCCAAACATCTGTCTCATCTTTAAAAGAAATAACAATTTATTCCATAACATTAAATAAAACATAACCAAAAGTAGTTAAGTACTAGCTCTCTATTTACAGAACTTGACTGTCCTTACTGTTTAATTCAAGGAGTCACTACACTTTCAGTGCTTTGAGCTGAAACTACAGAGGATGGCCTGAGAACAAACCCAATAATAAACATTCAGAACAAACAAGTATTCCACTCTAGTTACACAACATTCAACAAMATTTGTCCTTTTTAATTAATCACTCCTAAAGTAAAGCTCATTCCACATTCAGGTCATCAACAGTAAGTAGAAAAGTCTTGAATTCAATACTATTTTTGCTGATCTGAATGTGCTTCCTGAGAGATGACGACTTGTTTTTTAAAAAGAAAAAATGCAAACTTTTCGCAGGCAGCAGCTTTGCAGTATTAAACTGGAATAAACAACAAAAAAAATTATAAATACTAAAAAATGAGCTGCTTAGGGATACTAGATTTATATGATAAAAAAAGCAGGAATAACAGATCGGTGAAATTATTTGAGGAATAGAGACAGTTAAGAAGCATAAACATACTTTGTCCTCATCGACATCTTCAGCAGATGAACAAACATCCACCTGGAGACCATTTTTTGCCTAAAAGAAACACAAACTGTCTTCAATTCTAAACTAAAATAACTTTGAAATACTGAACCAAACTGACTGTTCATGAAAGGCTGCCTGAAACGCCTATTTTAAGTAGAATTGCTATCTCAAGTCTGCAGTAATCTACAGGAATTTTGATAACATGAGAGAGCTTTACACAGACATCTTCACAACTTCAGCGTTGTAAAATATKAAGAACTGCTAGTCTTTTCTATTTAAAGAAGTCACATTTGCATGGGGTATTTCTCCAGCCTGTGGTTGGATTATACTAAACATACAGAATTCAAAATGCCAGCTCTCTTCAACATGATGAGCTGTGTTTTTCTATGTCAAATCCCAAAGTAGTTAGTTCACTGGCTTCAAAGCAGCTGCAACATAAAGCAAGATCAGATGTGCCTGTGTCAGGGTCCCAGTTCTGAAAGCTGTGAGAAGATCAAGTAGGGACATTTGTACGGGTCTGTACAAAATAAGCAGGACCTACCAGCTCTATCTCATCTCTGACGCTTCCGAATCTGACTGAAATTTTCACTGCAACAATGCAAACACTGACCTTGACCCTAATTCTCTCTCTTTCAGGCAATGAGATGAACTGCCAGATCTACGCTGGCTCCAAGCATTCTCAGGGTTTTGTATAAATGATCCCTTATGAAACTGAGATACAAGGAGCTGCTCCAGATTTAACAGGAGTGAAGTTAAGTCCAAGCCCTTCCAGATTCACACTATTTCTTTCACCTCTTTACAAGACACTCCAGAGTCTCATCTCACATTACCCATATTACTGGTATATCTAAGTTGAGGTATCCTGAAGTTTAGCTGATGATAGACTTAAAACTACATACAGTACTTCAGTTCTGTGCCAGACAAATGAAGTTCATAAAGAAGTTGAGTTCTTTCTTGGTATTTGTGTTCTGCTTTTTTGTTGTTGTTGTTTTTAAAAAAAGCTGAAAAGATACTGAGGTCACACTTATATTTCACAAGAAGCAGCATACTTCATGACTGTGTATGATTTAGTATTAAATGAACATCTGTTTGGCACTTCTTTTTAAACTATACCTAAAAAGCCACATTCCTAAAACACTGCAGTACTGCAATTAAAGATGATGATACAACACCTTTAAAGTGCTAAGACCAATCAAAAAAATTACATTCTAAGAACAGAATATGTACTATAGTCTCAAATCCTACTTAAGAGTATGTATTTTACACTCAAATGCATTGAAGTCATACTTCCTACACATCACAACCAACCAACTCTTCAGTGACTAACTAATTAGAATGAAGTCTTACGAACAAGATGGGTCTTGAAAGAAGATGTAGGCTCAGCTGGAGAGGTGATGTACTCAGGGGGCATGACAAAATAATGCACTCAATATGTCAATTTAAATATTCTGACTACTCAATAGCTCCAAATATTAACATTATTTTGTCAACTGACTGTTCCAATTGACTATACAACCATTAAAACACATTTCTTCTGAAATATAGACAGAAAACATGCAACTAGACATCTTTAAAAATAAAGGACACCACAGCTGTTGAGGAAAACCAGTTCATGTTTCTACACAATCAAAATACTATAACACAGGCATAGTACTAATCGCTAACTGTGTATGGTGAAAAAAAAATGTATAAAATGAAGTAATTAAAATTTAAGGCATATTTAGGAAATTCAGAAGAACTAAATTTTCAGAAAGTATAATTGAACAAACCTCTTTAGCATTAGACTGTATGACTTCAGTTGTTTCCATTTTTCTTTTACACCTCTGCTTTACAGAAATACTGTTGTTGTCAAGGTCTTGCATCAGTTTAAAAAAAGCTAATTCATTAAATAACACTTCAGAGATCTCCACAAGAAGATCCTCCCCACAATCTTTTAATTTTCTACCAGCAAATTTTGCCAGTGAATCCTGCAAAGAGAAATAATTCTTTAGCTTTTGGAAAGGGCTCCAGAAGTTCAAAGACCAAGTACTTGTCGTATTCCTAATAAATCTCAGGATTAAAGTATATAATAAAGAGCAATGTATACAGATTTTCTTTTCTTTTCTTTTTTTTTTAAACAGTGTTGTGTCTTAAACATATTTTAAATAGAATCTGTASTCATGAAAGAACTTACAGATTAATGATTTAAACTCCACATTCCTATCCAAAAATAGTAACCTGTTTTTAGTAACTTGCACAAGATGTCCACAAAGACTATCACCAGACAGAGGTCTGCCTGAAGTAAAYAGCAGAACATTTCCTCAAACTAGTTAATTTTTTTAAAAATGTGCAAACATGTCTGCTTCCAAGGAACAACACATACATTACGTGAACTCAGTATTTTTAAATACATCTCATTACAGCAATGGAAAAACGTTCTGTGGATGGTAAACCTTTGACTAAGGGAAACAAGGTAATGCTCATTACACAGCACCAACACTAAAGGAGAAAAGTAGCTATCGTATTGAAGTTGTAAAATACAGGTTAGGGGAAGCTTACTTGCCTGTTACCAATAATCCAAACTGTAATAGTGTTGCAAAAAACAACACTGAAAAAAAAAAAAAAAAAACATACTAACCTGCAGTATACTGCCAAGTTGCTTGTGAAAGAACTTGACAAATTCTTTACTTTCATCRTTTTGTTGTGTAAGAGTCAAGACCATACGTCTTACTGATGTCAGTAATTGAGAAGAGCATATTTCATCCATGTGTTCCTAAACAAATATTACAGACTAGATTTAACCAGTTACCACTTAAAAAAAATATTAGCCRTTATCTCAAATATTGGAAGGCATTTATTTAAAAAAAAAATCACCACCTATGCACTGAAGGAAAAACACCCCAGAAACAATTCACTTGAGTTCTAACTCACCTCATGAAACAAACTTACAGAACACATTTATGGCAGATACACATATTTAATTACTGATTCTCCAAGGCACACAAAGCTTTGTCTCGCTTTTCTAATACATTAGTACATGCCATCTTTTAATATCTGGACAAAGTAAGAATCTTCATGTGCTGCAGCTGTGTATTCAAGTGTACTACCAAATACACTACGATATCTAGTTTTAAAGTTTTTCAGAATTGCAAGCAAATGGCAAGTCTTCAGACACCAAAACTGTGGCATGTCAATAATACATGAAGCGTTCGAAAGTGTCAACCAAATACCTTGTTAGACAAGCCTAAGCTTATATACTGGGTATGAAAGAGTACAGGGAGATGACTTAAGACATCTTACAACTTGACCTTTTTTCTTCTTTAATCATGCATAGAATGAGGTGTGAATATTTCTCCTCCAATAAAAATTGCATTTCTCACCTCATTCACATAATTTCACAAACTCACATCTGCCTTAGATACTTTTAAATAGGAAAAAAATAATGCTAGAAATAAACAACTTACTGAGCAATTCTTCAAAAATATCTCAAATTACATAGTAAGTAACAGTTCTCATTAAATTACCTCAGGCATCCTTGCTAAAAGGAAGCAAATATTTCAGAAGTACATTTATTAGCATTTTCAAATATTTTTGTTTGACTTGGTCAGCTCCAAACAAAGATGTCTCTATGCTTCACAAAGTCTACACTCATTAACCCTAAGTAATCTAGATGCACTACTTCTTTCTCCTATTAAATCCTTTTGCTTCTGGAATTTTAACCCTTACTACATCCTCAGCAATATTTGCAATTTAACATATATGGCAACTGTAGCTAAAATGTGAGTTATCATTTTGAATAAAATGAGAACCTGAAAGATATTTGATCGTATGGACATCATAAGAATAAAGGCTTAGTTTGTAGAGTGCATATTTTTTTATTTACAGGCTCATCAAAAAAATCAAATCCAGTAGTTTGGTCCTACCTTTCCGGGACAAATATATCTATGTAGGTGCACAAAAAAAAAAATTGTTTTAGAATACATTAGATGAAGAATAAAYTTGAAAGCTACTTAAAACACCTCCAATAGGAAAAAGCTATTGCTTTTCCCATTATTTCAGTATAAACATTTTTCTATGCAAAGATGTATGTTCTCTTATTCTCCTAGTTAATATGCTATTGAAAAGAGTTCTTACCTTCAGAAAAGGAATGACCTCTTTCATAATTGCTTTAATTTGCCGGTCAAGCTGCTGAGTATCTATACGAGGACAYGGAACAGCAGAAACTTCATTTGACTGTGGCCCACAGACATTTTCACCGGTATTTGGACCTTGTGCGAGAAGGAGGCAGGGAAACAAATTTAGGTCATTTAACACTACTATTAAAGAAACATTAATTTCAAAATATGATTTTTTTTCTTTTTAAAGCATTTACTTCATTGTGTAAAGATCCTATGAAACTTTGCTAAGTTTTCAACATAAATGAAGAGGATAGCAAGTCAGCCAACTATATGATTCTTGATATTTAGACTGATTATTTTCTAAAACTAAGCAAAATATGTATATATGTGCATACCTTCTAATTTAGCAGCAGAAGCACCCTGAAAATTACTAGAGCAGCCCTCAGAGTCAAGGGTACTTTCAGCTTCAATTTTCATACGCTCATATTCCCTCATCCTAGCCAAAGCTTGATCTAAGTGAATCACTGTGTTGCCTATATTTAGAATAAAAACATCTTTTAATCTAAATAAAAATTTCAAAATGAGTAAGACAAATAAACAATAACAACAATGAATTCATAGCCACAGGTTTTGAAATTTAAAACATTATAACTCAACTAGAATTCTGTTTATTATACACCTTGACCAAGTCAAAGTGTTGCAGAAGTGGCTAATTGCTTAAAGTGTTATATTACAGAACACGTGGTCACACACTGAAATCAAAGCCTAGCATACTATTTAAGTGTAGTCAGTTGCTGATATTTCAGGAGAGCAAGTGAGGGAGTAATATGTACAGTATTACAGATTACATCATTCTTACCAAGGTCATCAGTGGCAAAAGGTTCAAAATTAGAAGATGTAGACATGGTACTCCCATTGTCTGCATCATTTTGTTCACAATCTTGACACGCTCCTGTAGGTATGTTTTTCTCAAATGTTTCCTAAAAAACCCCAAACAATGGCATATAAGGCAGGAATGTATCATTCTCTCACAGAGATGTCAACAAGCCAACAATTCTGTTCAGCCACATATTGTGGTTTGTGTGTGGAACAACCTTACTTTCAGGATATAAGCCAATTAGGTGATTCTATCATTTTTTTTTCAAGTAGTTCAACTATAAATACATACAAAACTGTGCAGAGGCACAGTGATCTCTTAAATGAAAAGCAGCAAGAATTCCTTGGGAATTTGGCTGATGAGTACATGCCCTGACCTTCCTTACAGGAAGATTTAGGCCTTTTGGAATAACAGTTTTAGATTTACTCCCTTCATACTATTTTTCAAGGTCTGTTCCTAACACACCGATTTCTAATGTAAAAAATCCTGTACCACTTAATTATTTTGGAAGATGCTCTTATATGCTTTCAGAGGTCTCTGTAAGCTGATACGGATTTCGATCACTACTGTGCGTAGTCCAGTGAAAAAGCATGCATATAAACTAAAAGATAGAAGTTGACATAGTAAACTAGTTTCTGAACTTGAAATAAGAACTTACATCATCTGTAGAAGCAAGGCTTTCACTGGGAGTGAGTTCAGAATTTGATGCCATCCATGTAGCAGAATTCAGTGATTTTGCGCATTTCCGTTTTTCACGAGTCTCAGATAAATGCCTAGTCACTATATCCTGGAAAAGATTGTAAATCTACACTGYAAAAAAGAATCTAAGATTTGTTTGATTCATACACAAGATTCTAATTTTTGCACATACCTGCAAAGCATACAGTGCCCTCTGTCTCAGGTAATCTGTATTTAGCAGCTGAAGCTCATGGAAAAGTTCAATGAGAAAATGAGGACGAGACTCATTTTGAGAAATCAGAGTAGCTACTTCAGAATAAATTGTGTCCCGCAAAGCTTCAAACATAGAAAGATCACTACCAGTTTCTGTAGTAAAAGGAAAGAAATCAGTGAATACTTAAGTCCTTAACATACACCTAGCTGAAAAAGAACTGCCTATTACATATGCAAATTGAACCTCAGTTAGTCTGAATTCTATTATATARCTGCAGTTTTAATATTTACTTATTTCCTGAACGCAACAAAAATTTAAACATACTTAAGTAATTCTTTATACAAATAAAAAAAACATTAAGAAAAAAGCAACTTATACAAATGCTTGCAGTTCTGAAAGGCATCTTTAATTATTTATTAAAGAGAATACTGTATACTTCAGAATGTTGCTTTCAGAGTAGAAAATCAGCATTCATGAACACTGAACGTTTCAGACAAGATGGCCAAAGGTCTCAAGTCTATACACTACATTTCATACTTCTGCAACACAAGCAAAATGAAAAAGGAGCACTCTAGACAGAATTCAAGAAAGCCACTCTGTCACACACAACACCCTCTACAAGCATATGTCTACATTCTCACATATCTAATACAAATCACTTCCGAGGCACACAAAGCCTGTTACTCTTAAGCTCCTTATGTTATGTACAGGGACAACATGATGCTTAGTAACAGTCTCCTTCCCTTTGAAAATTAAGAATTATGACCATGTCAAAACAGTTTAATTATTACGTATACACTTTGGATAGTGTTGAATGGAAAAGTTAAATTTTAAAAAGTCAGTTTAGCTTAATGGAAGCATATTTGTTAGTATTCAAGGTAATGAAGTTATAAGCAATACAGCAAATGTTACTTTGCAATTTGATTATCTGCAGTTAAGTAGTTCAGCAAAATTTTTAAACAGAAGAAGGCTTTTCTAACCTACAAAAAGCTATCAAAAATCACTTCCCTTGCCGCAATTACTAAAATGTAACATTAGCTTTTAAATATCCCTAAAGAGCCTACTGAAATTAGTTTTATTTTGACATACAGTCAACCTGTTTGTCTTCTATTTATTTCAATTAACAAGGAATATAATCAACATGTTTTCCACAACTGCAGTTCAAAGCAGTTTGTAATCTGCATTATACGCAACAATACAAATAACTTTTCTTGCCTTATTTACAAAGTACTGCAATAGAACTATTAGTACGTGGTAAACTAGTTCACTGGACTCCTGAAACACATTCTGAGTTACAGGACTAAAGCTAAGAGGGAAAAGAAAGTAAATAATAGGACACTGTTGAAGCTAAGCAGTGAATGCATTACCTGGCGCTTCAATGCATGCATTTCTGTTAGACTGCTGCAGAATTCTCCTAGCATGCGCTGTAGGAAAGTGGGGATAGACAGTGATAAACACAAAAACGYGCACCAGAAATAAAGACAGGGTCTATACAAAACAGCAGGAGGAAGACTGCTTAATCATCCAAATGACAAAACTGCTTACTGTGAGAACTTAAACGGCAGAAGTTTGACATGTACATCAGTAAATGCAGCTTTACATCATGCTATGACGACTAAATTATCCGCATCTTTCAAATAAAAAGGTACTAGCAAAACCTAATGAAAAGACTGTTTTATGATCTAGATGCAAAAAGAAGCAGTGCAGATGGCAAAAACATAAGGGTTTTCTATGTGATAAGGTTTAACTTGAATGTTATTTAACAGAGCTCCTTTAAGTGTGAATAGAAAGAAAACATGCACGCAGTACAAGATGTAGTTTAAATGCTAGAATTACATAGCACTAAATGCTAAACAAAGTTTRATTTGTTGCACAGTTCATCGATTTATGGA
Source organism: Rhea americana (assembly GCF_003343005.1). Lineage (NCBI taxonomy): Eukaryota > Metazoa > Chordata > Aves > Rheiformes > Rheidae > Rhea > Rhea americana. Next base: position 743,765 of record NW_028186333.1, read on the forward strand.
AAAGGACAACAAGTGAGATCGGGCTAGGTTGTTCTTTGTTATACTGTAATAGTTCCAGTTTTTAATTATTTTAATCAAGTATCTAATCTATAGAAAACACCAAACAGCCATTAACAGCCAATCATCAGTTTTTAACGTTTATAGCATCCTTAGAAATTAAAACCTGCACACAAATGTGTTCTGTCTTGTCATAATACACTACTTTTAAATAGTATACTGGAAACTAAGTACAGAGGTCCTTTACACAAAGAAATCCACATAACAAAAAATAATTACTGAAATTCAAAAAAAAAAAAATACCTGAAGACATTTCAGTAGATCTACTGTATTTAATTATTTTTTCCAACTGTTCTCGATTTCTTTTGCTGAACACCTTTGCGTGAACAACCTCTTCAGAGTGTCTGCTTTTATTGCTTTTGCAGGGTTCACACATACTAGAAGCGCTTGCACTTTCATAACCTTATAGGAGAGGGGAAGGGTTAGGGTTAGGGTTCAGGGGCCACTTCAAAGATGCAAAACACCAATGGATGTTTCCTAGCCAGAAATCTTCCTCTGCACACTGATGCTTTATGGCATCATTAAATCTTAATTGACCGCAACAGTATCATGCATGCTAGCTAGTCCTGTCCCTCTCYCCCCAGAGGGTCACTATATTAGGCTAATTCTGTATTTCACTGAAGCATATCCTTCAGTAAGTCATCAAATTTCAAAATGAAGACACAATGAAAAGATTCTCTTGGCAGTTTGTTCGCTATCTTAATATATCTACATCCACTGTGTGTTCAATTGTGATGCCCAAATCATTTACTTTTTTTTTTTTTGAAAACTAATACTCTAAAAAAATTGCGTACCTTTGTTATGTAAAATGAATTCACACTTCAACGAAGAGTTCTTGAAATAAAAGTTAAAGGTATCATTTATGGAGAGTAAATTCTCTAGAACAAAAATTGTTATTAAAGTTGAGCTTGCCCCAGTATCTAAAATTACTTTACAACCTACCAGTACTTTTAATTCTGCCTTTTAGTTGAGAAGAACTCTTCCTCTTACTCTTCGATTTAGGTGTTTTATCTCTTGATGCCAAGCTTGCTTGTGCTGATGCTTTTCTAGATTTAAATGTTTTTGTCACAGTAGTTGGGTCTACTGGATCAGGCATGCTACTAAAACTCTCCAAAGACTCCTCATCAAACTCTCTTCTCCTGCTCATATCAGACTGATTTTTATGACTGGAAGCAGTGTTCTGTACTGAAACTGCAAAACCTGCTTTCAGGTAAGACTGATCATCTTTTTTCGCTTCCTGGCTGTCATTAAGCCAAATTGATCTGTTTTCCATTTCCTCTTCAGGTTGTCTATGACTCCTTCTGTCAGAAATACAGAAATAGTACAATACATTATAACCTAGTCTCTCAGGTAAAAATAGTGAGTGTTACCAGGCAAGTAAACAGCTTCATCCATTAYGCAAGTCACCTGCCCTAGTTATTTAATGATAAAATGAACACCACAACCAAAACCAGAAAAATCTTCCAAGTCAAAACTGAAGGCATCTGAAGAAATTCACATTACTCATTGATTTCAACCTGAATATATCTATGTACCTATTATTATACTTAAAATAGCATTATAGGACAGAATATTTCTAAAACAACGCATTTTCCATTAGAATCTACCATAACACAAAAACAAACATTCCCTGTGAAGTTATCTTCTTTAGACATGACAGATGACAGCTCAGTTTCAAAAGAGTGAAAAACATCCTCCTCCAATTACAAATTTTATCATAAAATCACTCAAGCTCTACATTCAATCTTAAAAGAAAGGGCATTTARGTTAACATACAGAAAAGTATACATTTCAAATTGTAAAAGGAAAATATTACAAAAAATCCAGGAAACTGCAGAATTAAAGCTCATCTTGGAATTCAATTATTGACCTTAAAGATAAAATTTCTGTAAGAACAATTAATTTCCCAACCTTCTCTAAAAAAAGGAAAAATGAGCAAAGAGTCAATAAAAAAAAGGTGCACTATGACATGAAGTACCTTTGTTTTTCAGCACCATTAGAGGAACTGCTTTCAAAAGGTTTGGGGAATGCCATGTACTCAGTTTTCCCAGAAGCATTATGATCTATAGGATGTTGCTGCTGCTCACTGTGCGGGGTAACACTGTGTGCAAGATCTCCAAAGCCAGAAGGGAACACTGGATTGTAGCTGATACCTACAAAGTAAATGAGAGAATCTGAAGATATTACCCTGTTGTGGCACAAAAAAAAAAAAAAAAAAAAAAAAAAAAAAAAATCAAAAAAATGAGAGAAAGTTATCAAAAACAGTTGCCATCTCAAAAGTGCTGCAATAAAGAAATTATCTGAAACATGACTTTCAAAAAAATCACTGGCTACTACACATGCCACTGCAATTCAATCAGAGGACAGAAAAAAGTATTTCAAGAAAAACACCAATAAAAAGCTCTTATAAGGTTAAAAAAAAAGATTTTCCTGCATAAAGATTTTATCAATACTTCAACTACAATGAAACTGCCAAGAAAATTCTAACAGAACGAGTATTCTCATACAGCCAAAGATGATATAATACTGAAACTTAATATTCAGTTTCTTGATACTGTAAAGATTCTAAATATCCCTCTGTGTAGGTCCTGTATAATTTAAAACACATTCTAAAGCAAGACCTGAAAATCAGAAAGCTGTAAGCTGTGTCTATGCTGATTTCCCAGTTTCCTTGAAAAGGCTGAAATATTGTTATTGTTATTAAGACAACAACAACAATTCATATTCTTTTAAAGATGCAATAAAACACCTACAGTTTTTTCCATTTCAAATTCAAGAGTAAAAGTAGATTAGTAGAATACAAGTTGGGTAAAGAGAACAGGAACATTGTATCCAMGTCAACAGTAACTCTATAGCTCTAATAAGAACAAAAATTAGTAACGCATTGCTGTTTATAGGTATTTTAAACCAAAACAAGTGGTGAAGTTTTAAGAAATCAAGTAGAGGAAAAAAAATCACTAAGTCCCACTTCAACATTAAACCACTCGTTAACAGAAATTTTTGAAACTGTACCATGTTTCATATTTGTACTAACACTCACCTGGAGCAAAGGAAGAAAAATTAGTAAACCCTGGTATGTTAAACAGGTTCATAGGTTGTGGAGGAAAGCTGAAGGGACAAAAAACAGTAGGAGATGGAGGTGGTGGTGCACTACTGCCTCTCTCCTTTTTTGATGGCTTCTCTTGACACTGTTGCTCTTCTTGCTGGCGCATAAGATCATTCAACATTTGCTTCAACCTTGAAAACAAGCAGAAATAAGCACCCTGGTGGTGGGGTGGGGTGGAGAAAAACTGCYTCAAAACTTGAAGTGACACAGAAAACAACTTGGTAGAAATAAGATAAACAGGAGAATATTGGTACTGTGGAAAGATAACAGCATGCTAAAAAATAATTAACATAGAACTTAACTGTGTTAGAGTAAAATATTTATGAATTGAAATTCTTTGACCCCACAGTAAGTCTAATATTAGACTTACTCAGTTAATCAACGTACTCACAGTGGCTATGACATACTAAAGGAAAGCTGTGAGTAATTTGAGATCCATATTATTCCACCTGCCTCAGTTTTCAGTTGCTGTACATAAAGAACTGTTCCTTGATTAAGCTAGTCAAAATAAACTCCACAGGACAAGAAACAACTCTTACATAATCCTGAGTGACAAATAGTAAGAGTTTTAAGATCAACTTTAAAAAAAAAAAAAAAGGCAACCTAAAAAGGAAAAATTAAATAGGCATATTCCCAGATGCAAGAGATTTGCAAGTGGCATAAAAACTCCTTTAAAACATAAGATGTCATTAACCATGCAATATTGACCAAAAGACAAAACAGGGATAAGGAGCTTGGACTTTCGAACAATGCATTAAGATGACTATCAAATATACATACACATACATTCAAATAATGTACTTTCTACCTTCTAAATTTTTATATAAATATACACACACACACATATATACACACACACACACTTCATGTATATATATATTAAATAGTTCAGAAAGTACATCCAATGAATGATGGGTAAGCATGAACTCCTACTAATAAGACTAAAAAAGGACAGAACATTTCCACCATCTTTCCATAACCACTACAATCAGGAATCTTGCTAAGTAGTCTGGTAAATAATAATAAAGGCACAAAAGCAGCATTCAAGGAAGGCAAATCTACACTGAAAAAGCCACAGGAAACTATGTAAGTAGTCTTTTGGCAGGTATCTCAACACTTGGCTCTTTACAAGAGTGACTCAAGAAACTTCCTGAAATGTTTTAAAGTGGTGATCGAAGGAAAAAAAGGGAGGGGGGAAACCCTCCCCAAAGTCGTACAGAAATTCCAAATTCAAAACCAACTCAACTTTAACAGAACATTTAACCATTATCTAACCTATCATTCATGTAACTATGTTCTCTGTTACTGAAATATTTCAAATTACACAATTTAATATTAATACAGACAACAAACCTTTGAACATTATTCTGCTGCCAAGTCAGCTGAGTATAACACTGGTTTAACTGATGCATAATAAGATGCACTTGTGGAGATGCAACATTACTAGGCATCATACTGTAAGGGCCCGTAAGTAAAGTCTGTAGTAGGCAAGACAGGGTCTGTAAAAAGAAAATACATGTCAGCAACCCAACTACAGAAACCAGAAGTTATTGCTGGAAAGATTTAGAATAAATAAATAAATAAATGACAAAGTAGTAAACAAAACGTAATTGTTCTTCATATCTACCTGCTGATCCTGCATCAAAGTTTGACAAATGCTGACACTAAATTCAAGTTGTTTCTTCAACTGGTTAATCTGCTCTTGCCATTGTTCCTTTTCCTCCACATATGAAAGTTCAGACACCCACCGAAGGTTTTCTTGCCGTCGCATGCTAATGTTTTGCTGCTGCCTAGTCTTAGACAGTGGACGATAATTTCCATCTGCTGAAAGAGGACGGCAATTCTTCCATCTAGGGAAAAGAAAAAGAACAAACTACAGAGAAAGAACAAAGCTAACGTTTTAAATTTTACTCTTGTTTCAATTATTTACATGACATTTCAGTTAAATGGCAAAAATTCACTTGGCTCAGGCCATTTTAGTGTACTAGCCAATCACCAACATGAGTTTGTCAACCCAACAACCCAACAATATCCTGAAACACTACATTACAAATATACCAGTTTTCAAAAAAAAAAAAAAAAAGAACCGATAAAGATGTTTCTGGCTCTTGTTCTCAGGATTGTACAATACTGATTTTTGATAAGTGCTCAATGAAAGCCATCAGCACAATACAAYGAAAATTAATGGACACAGGAATTGAATAGAAGACCACACAGACTAGTATCCATTAAAATAATTTTGGGTATCAAAAGAACGGAGATAACCAATTGAAAGGATATATATTACTTTTAACATGCCATCTTGCTAAGTCACCCAAAGATCAATAAGGAAATCAAACAGGTAAGCAAGAGCTAAATATTTATGTTAATTAAAAAATAATTTCAAAAAAGTAGAATCATAGAATCAGTCAGGTTGGAAGGGACCTCTGGAGATCATCTAGTCCAACCTCCCTGCTCAGCAGGGTCACCTAGAGCACGTTAGACAGGGTTGCATCCAGGCAGGCCTTGAATATCTCCAGAGAAGRAGATTCCACAACCTCTCTGGGCAACCTGCTCCAGTGCTGTACTTTTCAATGCTGCCAAAGCTAACAAATGCAAAGTAAAAACTTCAGGGTTAACTTTTAATTCTTTGTATTACTGAGTAACAAAAACAAACAAAAAAAACCCCAAACTGATCAACATTATGGCAAGAATCTAAGCTGACTAAAACAACATGGGAACATAAGGAGTTACTGTAACCCAACTACAGAGCTCAATGGCAAACAACATTTAACATGCCTGAAAGCAGAAGTCTAGATTAGTTACACACATCGCAGGTGCAGAGACTACGATGAGGAAGTGCCACTGGACAAAGCTCACTAGCAAGTAGAAAAAGTCTCACTTCGCTGTAACAATTCTTTCTACTTAACACAAAGCTGCTTCTTCCACCCCCCTTCAAATTTACCCTGACTGGCATCAGGCCAAAAAATAATGCAACTAACCTATCCTTGTCTTCTTTAACACAAAATGTACTTTCTGGTATGTTATTACTAGGATAAACAGAGAAACTGTCATTAGAACTTGATTCTTCATCATCTTCCTCTTCTGCCTGACCAAGTCCATCGGAGAGATAACCATCTTCATCTCCATCCTCCTCATCCAGCGCACACTGAGTAGAACCTCCCCAGGTTGCCACTGTCCTAGTGAACATTTAAGACAGAGGGGTGTTTAAGGTGGTGGAACAGTTTTTATTTTTAATCAAGCTACACCAAAATCAGCAGCTTGATCAACATCATCTCACCAGTGCTAAATGAAACTGGTGTATTTCTGATAGCAGGACAGTTAATTTCCAGTAAGTCTTTTCTTTACGACCTTACTATTCTTATAAATGCAGCAGAGATGAGGAAACAATCTGCTTTGAGCATTTGACCTTTTTCACACATTCCTTCCTCCTTATATAATTTTCACCATCTACAGAACAGGGGAGACTAAATATGTTGCTAAAACCATACAACTGGCAAACTGTCAACTAACAGTCACTTTAGAAGTTGAGAAACTAATTTACTGTTCTATTACATCTCATTCAGCTCTCACATGAAAACAGGAAAATGCTCCAAGACCAACATTGTAGTAAATATAGAAGCACCCACAGATGCACAGTGACTCATGTTCTTACTTTTCTGTCCTACTCTGCTGTGGAGTACACTGAGCTTCCGATCCCTCGCTTTTAACAGATGCGGCAACAGTAGATATTGTTTCTGCTAGCTCTCTTCTCCTCTGATGTTCAGCCATTAAAGCTTCAAGCTGCTTTCTTCTCTGTCGCAACTCTTCTCTTAAAATCTCATGTCTTCTCATCTCAGACCATAACTATTTGCAGTAGAATACAKAATGTATCAGAGCATAAACAAAAAATCTGAATTAATACATGGCAAATTCTCAACATTTAATCCTACATTGATAAAATTTTGTTCAGGCATTGGTATCATACTGTAACTGAAGCCACACTGTAGCAAGCTGTAAAATGCACATAGTAGTTGGTATTTATTCCAAATAATTTAAATCTAAGAGGGCAAGTATAGGCAAGATTTTTTTTTTTTATGAAAAAGGATGCACATTTCACGCAACACTATTTATGAAACACCTCTGTACATTATTAGTTAGTGCTAAGTAGCGAGACAGAATATTATCCTCTGGAGAAACCTGGAAATAGTTATCAGTGAAGCAGTTCGCACCAAGTACAGGATACAAGAAAAAAAGCCAAGCATTTCTGCAATCTGCAGAAACATCAGGTTGCAGTGTGTGTTTGAAAAGACTTAAGGAAGCAATGGGTTACGAAGAAGAGCACCTGAAGGGTCAGGGGCAAGCAGGAAGAGCCCTTATCTACTTTAAACACAGTGAAAGCACAAATGGTAAGATACTTTTTACAAAAGCATAACTGGTGCAACAGAATGGTATAATGTATTAGAGGAATTGTATAAATGAACCAGACAGGAAAACGCAGATGTTAAAGAAAAGACAAGTGACAATGTACCAAAGCACGAAGTTTGGTGAACCAGATAGTGGTGATGCAGCTAAGAAGCTTTCAAACAAAAATTCAATACTCAGATTTGGACAATTAACAATCCAAACTCTCTTTTAGTGTTCTCTATAYGCATCAGCACACTTATTTTAGAGACAATTTCTTTTTAGCAGAAAAAAAATCAGATCTTTTATTAATAATAGATAATTTATCTGATAATGTTTACTTGAAAAGAAAGATCTAGCTTTTAATGACAGTAATAGAAGCATTGTGCWATCAGCCTCATCAAAGCCTCAACACAAATTTAGACAATGCTGATGCAGCTCAAAGTTCATTTAAGAAAAATCTCAAATATTTTTGATTCGTTTCTGATATCTGGTCTAAGCAGGAAATTTGTTTTCACATCTTTCTGCACCTCTATAAATAGTACCATAATTTTCAGAAAGACTAAGTAACATTCAGATCTTTATTTAAAATTTGTGAATTTGGGTGAAAAAAGAGGAAAGGAAGATGTACAGAAGTCACCTATATAAAGAACATATTCTGCATTTCAAATAATGTTATCATTTTCTTTATGGATAATTTCCCTCTAGAATGCACCATCAGATATCTACTGTACAAATTCAAAACTCACTTAACTTTTGCATTTGACAACAACTTCTGTTTCTGGGCAAAGCATTTTTGCCAGTTCAGAGCAATATTTCTTCCCAGGAAGAAAACAGAAATTATACACATTATATTAAAATGGCTTCTATTCTACTCTCCATACATTTTTTTTTCCAGTATTTTGTAAGTTATCTAGAACTCTTTTCCCCTATAAGCCTTTCTCAAGGCACAGAAAATCTCAAGTATGAAATACCTCATTGCCAACTGGTACAGATTCATCAAGTTCAAGTATAGGCTTGACAGCTGTGTTACTCTCATTCATGGCTGGAGTTGAAGTTGCTGGTGAAATCTGTCTATTTGCTGGGCAATTACCAAGACTAGCAGACAACTGAAAGACAAAGTAGAAATGCAAAGTACAGTAAAGTAACTTTCTAAAACCTACGTACTGTTAATACTCAACTCATTTCAGGCTTCTTAAGACAGCAGAGTTAGTATTCAACAAGAAAAGTTTTTTCTAAATAATGTTAAAAAACTTACTCCAGAGCTCGGGCAGTAATAGTGTTATAGATGTGCTATAGATGAACACTACTGGCCATTTACAGCTCACTTCATAATATAAGTTTGCCTTCAAAGACTATGAAGAACAACACTGCACAACACTAATTTTGAATACAAAGTGTTTATCATTATTACAAGACATGATATTGWTTTAAAAGACCAGGTCCTGAAGAAGTTCTCTTATAAAAATCACTGATAATACAAGGTTCCTCAGTAACACTGAGGAAAAAGTAGAAAAAAAGCATTTTTGTGTCATAAAGCAAAGGATAATTGAAGAGAAGCATTAAAAAAAGTGCGCGTGTATGTGTATATTTTAAGTGTATAATTTTATCTTAAAATGACATATTCCATAACCATCCTATAATGTAATTTWAAAAAAACCCAGCCTTTGGATGAGAGCACATTCTGAAAAATATGCCTACATAATGGTAAGCAAAAAACTGGGAGTTAGTGTGCTTCTCAACACGATCCTCAAATGTCTATTTCTGGAAAGAAATCCAGATAGCCAATGGTTAATATCAAGAGCTAAAATGCAGTAATTACAGATATAGATAGAAAAAATTCAAGTTAAAAACAGATGGCTCTCCATTCTTGAAGAGATTAAACTAAAACCACACAACTTTTGAAGACTACTACACCAAAACTAGGAGACCAGTACAGAAATCTCTGAGCAAAGACTTGAGAGGAACACAGACTAGACAAATTTCTTGTGCAGCCTTAGAAATCCAGCATTTTACAATACATAAAATAAGAACTACCAAATGTACATTTTAAACACCAATTTTTACACTTAAAGCAAAAATAACAAAAACCACCCAAAAAACAACTGGTATGAAAGATACTTGATGTTCCACTGCTCAACAGCTTAAGATAGTTAAGAAATAAATTCTACCTACTTGAAGGTCAGGACAAGCTTTCTGTAATGCTTGAATTTTTTCCTGAATTTCTATCAATTTTCTTCTTTCTTCTTGCAACTGTTTAAGCTCCCGTTGCTGCTGCTGTAGCTTAGCTTCATAAAACTTCTCTCTGTAAAAAAGTTGTTTTTCTATTACCTTGGCAAGAGGTTTCATAAAGACACGATTTTAATATCCTTGGATAAAAATATACCTTGCTTTTTCATTCAGTCCTACATCTTTTTGTAGCTTGTTGGTACCAGCTCGGGCATTGTTTGGTTGTTGCTTTGTCTCCTCCGTGTCACCCAAAACCAAGTCACCCATATTAGATGCGCTGGCAACTGCTCCTTGAGGTTCCAGATCATCATCCTGAAAAGTGAGGCAGTCAGAATATTCTCAAATTGGTACACAGAACTTAACCAGTTTAATTTCTCAAATTAAAAACATTTTTTAGAACTACAGTTTTTCTTTAGTTCAGATTATAAGGCAGGAAGTTGAGATTAATCTGAAGTTAGAGAGTTTATACTATTGAAAATTCCAGTATAAACAAAGTAACTTATCTCTCAGTCTGGGAGCATAAGCATAACTGAGTTTTATTTTATACCTATAACTGAATGGATAGAAACACAGGTATGACCAAAAGAAAAGGAGAGAAGAAAAGGAAAGAGGAATAGAATGAGAGTAGAATAAGGTGAACAACAAGATTGTTTAGTTACTGTAGTCACGGTTAAAACAGAAACAAAACTACTCTTGAAAGTCAAAGTAAGTTTTTTGAGACAGTCTTCCACATGGTTCTATATTATATTTTTCTTGGATTTGGTGGTTTTTTATTTTAAATTCTCCACTTAATCTGAAAACGTTAAAGCTGCAGCTGCTTGTGGTGTTTTCCAAAACAATCTTTCTTAATACAGAACCCACTGAACGGGAGGGATCATCATCAGCGATGATGTATGGTAGAGCTATATATACCCACAGTACTATTATGTAAAACCACTAAACTAGTAAATGTGAACGAGTAAACGGAAGATTGAAGACACACCATGAATTGAAGGAAATTTAAAAAAGCATCTACATGATCTCTATTTTTCATTTATATTATTGTATAGGTAAAACCTTTAGAGCGATCCTACATACCAAGTCCGATCCAGATGCCAAGAAATTTTTGATAGTAGTATAATCATGAAATAACTAAATAGTGTTATAYTGTAGCTGCTACCCAAGCACACGTTTTAACCGAGATTGATTTTAGAGTTCTTACATACAAACTTTTCATTTCTGTGGTATCTGTATGCACTCAATATGCAGAGACTAAATTATACAGATGCTTTTTGTAAAGACATGAAATTCAAGAAAAGTTGTTATTTAGAAACATCATGAGAACTGGTGTGAGGTATTCTAAAAAAAAAATATATATATATATATATATATATATATATATATAGTCAGTTCATAGCTAGCCCTCAAAAATCTTTTGGAAAACTTAAGTTTTCCTCATTGACGGAAACAACATTACAGAATCTAGGTTTCCAAAACTAAAACTGATGAATATTCATTATAAGCTAAAAAGTAAAAGCATAGATCAAGGTTTGAAAAATATTAGGCTTATTGGGAAAATGTTAATAATTCAGTGTTGAGCCTAGGTATTAAGGTCATTCGGGGGTTAGGTTTAGCTCAGTTGGTTAGAGCGTGGTGCTAATAATGCCAAGCTCGCGCATTCGATCCCCGTACAGGCCACTCGTTTGGGGGTTGGGGTTGGACTAGATGATCTCCAGAGGTCCCTTCCAACCTTACCAATTCTATGATTCTATGATCCTTATCTTAAGTCAGTAAGCCTTAGAAAAATTCAAGATTTAAACTTCAAAAGCATCAACCTCAACTTTAGACAAATCAAACATTATCTCCCTTCCCCACTTTAACAATTAACATTTTAAATATTAAATAGAGTTTTTCCTTATTATAATTTACACATATAATAATGAATATTACATTTTATGCAGATTTATATTTACAGAATACCTGCACCATAGCAGCAAGATTTTGTAGCTGTCTAAGTTTCTGTTTTGCAGCTATAAGCCTACTGATCTTCTGCTCAAACTCAGCATCTCCAGCAGCATCCCCCAGGCTGCTTCTGTGGCTAGATACAGAATCTTCACTAGCTCTATCTTCTTCAACATCATCATCTTCACCTTGGGGAAGATCGACACCTTTGTCATCCTCCCTATTATGACAGTCTAGAGGGGGGAAAAACAAAGCAAAAATCAAACACTACCAATGACACAACATAACTTGCTGAAGTCCATTAATCAATCATGCCATCTGCAATTATTGGACTTTGGAGAAATACCAGCTTAACATTTAGACTTTTGAAAATTTTGCTTGTCAGACAAGGTTCTCCCAGATTTTGTGTGGCTATCAGAATTAACATACACATTAATACTTGAAATTATTTTAAGATTTTAGAACATACCTAGAGCTGAGGTTATTTTAAGAGTCCTTATATTAGCAGCAGATCGGTTATTTATTTCACAGTCAGTATTAAGATGTCTTCCGTCTCTGTTATTAGCTCCACATTGTAAGTTTGAGTTGCTATTCATTTCACTCCAACTACTGATTCCACGAGGGTTTCTAGGGCAAAATACATTACTGATGTTAACCTTTTAAGAACAGACACCAAGAAGTTTCACTGCAGCCTGTTATTTTAAAAACATTTCAATTGGCTGCTATGGAAATGTCTTTATAATCCTTTATAAAAATCTATCTCTAATAAAACCCATTTGAAAATTAGTCCAGATATTCAAAATTTCTCAATACACATCACTCCAATATTTTTTACCACTCAGAAGCAGCTGTGGATTATTTTCCTGCTAGCTCTACAAACAATAACAATAACAAAAGCTATTCAAGGTGTATGTCTACATTACAAAAGTTCTGTATAATTCACAGCAAAATTACAGTGCACTTCTGTGCAGTGAAGACCATCAATGCACACAGTGGTCTTGTTTAAAAACAAACAAACAAACAAACTATACCTCAGCACACTCCTCTAAACTGAAATTTCTTTCATTCTAGTTTTCTAGCCTAAACCTGTTAAACTTCCCAYGGAGTTCTCTACACAGTTCATTGAAATCTATAATTGCTTTGGATTTAAGCAAAGTCATTTGTAACGATCTCCAAGTTAATCTACATTTGTTGTACAAATAAATGATCAATAACTAATCATCTGTATAAGAAAGCTACGTCGAATTAAAATTTTGGAAAGCTAACATAATCACAGTATTAAGTTACTTCTGGTGGATGAAATCATTTATTGCTTCAGAAAATGTGACAACTCAGCTACAAAACTTTAGGATGATAAAAAAATATTATAACCTAATATTCGTAACAGGCTGTGGATCCTCATGTTCAGAATCACTTTCAGATTCTTCTGTTTCTTCCTCTTCCTTAGTGTTTTCATTCACAGCATCTGTCATCATATCAGATGTTTGTTCATAGTAGTGAACTAACTCGCGCAGCTCATTCAGCCTCTTACGAACTTCATTTAGTTTTCTGAGGAGAAAAAAGAACGTGCTATATGTTTTGTTCTATTAGTTGCATCTATATAAGCTGAAATGTATATGTCATCTATAATCCTTRAAAATTGTCATTTTCCACGTAAGAATCTTATGCTTAAAGCGCTGAACCTATTTTACTGTCTTAAAAAATCCAGTATAGTATAATACTAAATTAAGTAGATTAAAATATAAAACAGTTCCTTAAGAGAGTTTACTAAAACAAATTAATACACAAGGCTACTAAAGCACTCTACAGAGAAAATTAAAGAACTTTTACTGGAGCTTTTCTGTTGGGTTTAGATTGTCATCCTCTTCACTCTCATTTTGAGAAGCCAGATAATCAGGAGGATAGGGAGCACATGATGCCAGGCTGTTTGATTCACCATTGACAACAGTTACTATGCCTACAGGAGCAGAAGCAGCTGAAGTTGTACTTCTTTGATCAATACTTCTTTGAGGAGAACCTGATGCAGGAAAAACTACAGAGAAGAAATATATCTGATTAAGAATGGCTTGCAGAAAGGAGCTCACTTAAATGAATTACACTAAAATGTAGCTACAGAAAATACTGCCCACATAAGTCAGCAGGTAATGCTTTTTTCATTAAAAAGCAAAAACCCACACACTTCTGATTAAGTTTTGTGACATGTAATGCCAAAAGACAGACAGCATAATAGCCAACTTTCATAAAGAAGCCTTCCRTCAGCTCTTCTGAGCTTTATCAAACTTCAGAAATGGAAATTTTCATGCTGTGAATCTACCTGAGAGTTCTTATAAGAGTTTRTTTATGGTTGAATTGCTGTTGTTGAAATTTAACATTTCAACACGAAAAAAAATGCTAGCATCTTTTCCTGTGCTGAGCTCTTGCACCCATGTGCTTTAGAACATAGCCTCAAGATTTGACATCAGTTTACTTTTTCCAGCTACATGAAATCATATCCAAATGCATGCACATTATACATATGCATTAACCACAACTAGGAAGAACAGAGTATAGCGACATAATTGATTGCTGTTAAATCATAGTAAAATAGTAACCTATCCTAAGGAGTATGCTTCTAGCATCACATTTCTTAATGCTAACCAGAGTATGTTGTAATCACCCCCCAGGCAATTTCTAGCAGTAGGGGAAAAAGCTTCACCCGTACAAATACATTTCCAGAAACAGAAAATGAGAACAGCTGATAGTCCCACATGGAGGCTTCAAAGGAAGGAAAGTCATCTAAGGAAGAGATCAAAAATCTAGTCTGTACAGACAGCTAAGTTCCTCTGGTCTAGCGTACAATCCAAATTCCTGTGGCTAACAGAAGACAGTCTTTCGATGATGGAAAAGCTGGACCCATCCTATTGTGGAGACTATTAACTCCTGAAGTTCAGAATACATAGATATGGATGTACTGTGATAGAATACAGTTTCAAGTGCTTATGGTTATGATCCACAAGTAAGCTTTATCATGGACAAGCCTTGAAGAAAAAACAAATAAAAATTCTAGTCCCACAATCTCACATCAACCAACCTTAATAGTGTTATAAACTAAAGTGTTATTAGAGAAAACATTTGTTATCTGTATCTGTAGAGGAGGAAAGTAGAGTATTATACACAAAATTTCTCCATTAAGGAAGAAACTTACAGTACTGCATTAAAAAGCAGCTACACAGTATTGCCCTAGCACAGCTTTATCACCTGCTACAGTTAGTAATACTTCATTAACTAGTTACAAGTTACAATCTTAAAAACATATAATTCTGCCTATACTTACAGGAGGAGTTATTTAGATGCTGGTCACGAAGTGTATGAAGTTCTCCTAACAATTTGTCCATTTTTTGCTTTTTACCCTGCAACATTCGCATCTTGTTAAAAAGCTGTGCCTTCTCATCTGACAGATGTTCTGATGTTGAAGAATTCCTGCTTTGTGAAATCTCTCTGGTAAGCGAAAGACTTTCTGCTTGCCTTCTATTATCTGGCACAGATTGTGTCTAAAAAGAGTAATTTCATTTTTATTCAGAGTACTGTGAAGTTTTTCTAGTTACCTTCTTCCAAAAACTAAATAGAAGAAAAAGAAACTCTCTTCTAGGCCTGCTAGGCTCAAGAGCAGAAGAATTTCTATGAAGGGAAACAGATGCTGAAAATAGTCTGATGATATTCCAATATATTGTAATACAGACATGTTCTCTGTGAAAATCTAGAGAAGTACAAGCCTGAAATGTGGATCAGTCAACAATAACCATCAGTAACACAAACATGCTAAGCTTTCACGGTTTTAAAGAACCCCAATTACTCCATCAGTAAATTCATGTAAGTGACACCAACATTTAACTGCACTGTTCAAAAGAGTAAGAAAAATGAATGCTGCTGAAACTCTAAAAAAGCCTGTGGAAAAAACTTGTACAAGTGCAATGCAAGTACTGACCTGAGAATCATGAAGCTGGTTGTGAAAGCGCTGAATTAAGTCATTCAATTCTTCATTCAGTTCTGATGTAAGACTTACTCCAGAAACACTACCTGTAGTCTCTGTTACAACTGAAGATTTGAGAGAAAAAAAAAAAAAAAAAAAAAAAAAAAAAAAGAAGAAGAAGAAATATTTGCTTCTGGCAATGAAATGAAGTCTATTAGATGAAAATATTTGGTTTAAGAGCATTAATATATTACAGCTTTTAAAACACAACAGCAATTATTTTGTAATGTTGTGTCCTTCCCACCAACTTTACCCTTGAGACACTACTCGTCTTACAGGAAAAAAAAATCACCATCAAGTCAATACACTTGTCTTTTGTGGAAAGTTATACCAAAGGACTTGTTTTTATAGATCTGTTCTGTGTTTTGCAAAACAGTCAGCACAAAATAAAAACAATCAAGTTGTGGAGGGTTGATGGAAGTCTAGCTTAGTAAAAGCAAATCAAATTGTGGTTACTTAGTAAATGTAATTTTACTTCCTTAAAAAGTAAGATACTAAGCTTTTATCTTGATAATCTTTAGAGCTGAAAACAGTCTCAGGGTTCTGTCCTTCAAAATCCCTTAAAAGAAGAATGCATTAAAACAAGAAAGCTTCTCTCCTGTTTGTAAGCTCAGATCCAAACAGTACTAAGATAAGGAACTGGTAGATGAGATGCCCAAGTAGCTGACATTTTCCCCTCCAAATATGAACCAGTAATTCACAAGAAAATTAAGCAAAAGTAAGTATCATTTTACTTCATAGAAAATGACTTAGTTTCTCATTTATTTGCAATAGTTTAGTCATTTTCAATTTTCAAAATGCTTATTTTACACATTATTTTGCCCTATGCTGAATTTATCTCTTTACATTTCCTACCCTGCAGTTCTGGCACGTATCACCTCTTTAAATATGGCAACACAGACTAGCTGTGAGAAATTGCTATTCAGAGTGACTTCAATGGTACTGTGACAACAAGAACAACATTAAAAAATATGAAAATGAAGTCCTAGTTTATCATAAATGAGCATAATTCCTACCCACTTTATCAAGACAGGAGCAAGTTTAGTATATTTGGGGAAGGTGGATAAAGAAGATTCCATCACAGGTCTACTACTATGCAGCACATAGGAAAAAAAGCAGTTACTAGAAGCCATTTGAGAAAGAAGCAAGGATGATGCCTTTCACAAAGGCATCAGCTTCCTTTGCCTTTGTGGCAGTTTTCTACAGGACCTCTACTAATGCCTCTGCTTTTTCTCCTGCACTCAATTCTATAATTTTATTAACCAGTTCCACTTTCTTTCCTGTCCTTGAGTTAATACACTGTGGGAAAACACAGCAGAAGCAGAAATGTTCAGAGCAAGGAACCCGAGAGACACTTTTTTTTTTTAAAAATGTTGAAACGTAGAATTTGCTGCACGGTTTTAAATTGCCACGTGTCATTTTACAATGCTATGCTGTCAATTCTTTTCATAAATAGAAGCCCTGCAGTTAAAAAAAATATATTTAAAAGACTTAAATGAGTAATGACTTTTTAATCAACAATTCCAGATTTAATGAATTAATCAGCATGCTAACCTAGCTATCAAAATATATTCTCATGCCACATACCAGAATCATCCATGACAGCAATTGCTTGTTCTGCTTTATGCTGCAGAGCAAGAAGAGCTGCCTGTCTTCCTTGAAGAGCCTTCAATTGCTCCTGCTGTTGTAACATCCTTTTCAATAAATCATGCTGCTTCTTCAAGTTCTCCAATTCCTCTTTTGCTTCCTGTTGAGGATCTCTGGCCTGGAAGAGATGTAAGATTATCATAACCATGATATTTTGTTTGATAAATATTAGTGATAGATGTCTCAAAACAAACAGTACTTCAATAGAGCACTTGAAATAGAATCATCAAGCTGGTAAGTGTGAAAAGGTGAAAACAAAATGACTTGGTCTTTCAGGTATTTTTTCAGTCAAAGAAAATAGATATATTATAGGGAGAAGCCTGCTATCATTAAGCCATGCCTTTAAAAAAAAAAAAGTAATCAAAATTACTAACTCATGCATCCTTCTGTCCTCCTAATTAAATATTCACAAAAGAGCACAGCAAGCTTTAACACTGTTATAGCTAACCAAGATAAGGCACAATATTGTGGAGCTACCTATCAGACTAGATCTAGACTAATTTATTAGCCTAAAATCTCTAGCTTTTCAACAGAAAGTTTTGAGCAGTTATTCTTTTCTATAACTTACATTTGCATCTGCACACTATATTTTTGCCATATATGCTAGAATACCATAGACTCTGACAAATCAATGTCGAAACAAAAATCAAGCACAGAATTCCTCTATACAATGTTTTCAAGCATACAGAAATAAATCTGAAGGAACAAAAGCATGGTGTATAGTTAAAATATATCAAAAACAAAAGCTATTTGCTACCTCCCTTCCCTTCCCAATTAATGGCTGGAGAGTTGCCTCAATTTTTTTCAGGTATTGGCAGCAAATTAATTGCAGATATTGTGCTAAAATACTTAGGATCATGATCCAGCTTGAATTATCATATTCTGCAGATGAAAATATGGAAAAAAAATTTAAATAATTAACAACTCCTAACAGAAAGAACACTAACATAAAAAGCATCTTTGTTGCTCTACAAAGTGTTGAGTTCATGAGGTACAAAACTCTCTCAATGCAAACCACATTCCACACTGAACACCAGAATAGAAGCAGACATATTATCAGCTAGTTGGATATTAGGGAATGGTCAGCTTTCCAGCAGACAGGGGAAAACACATTCAGAATTTTAAACTTCTCAGACATGGTTTTAAAACATGCACTGCAACTGGCACTGAATACTCTTGTTAAATTTTCATCTTGTATGTAGAAAGAAGAGTAGAGGCAAAATACTATACACAATGAAATTAACACAGGAAGGAATAGGGAGATGAAAGAGTTTCTCACCTAAAAATCCAAGCTTTATCTGAAGTAACAGATGTACTTGAATTCATCAAAACACCAAATAGTTCTACTTTAGACTAATAAGTTTAACAAAACATTTAAACTTTTGATTTTGTTTTATGAAAATCATTAATATTTTCTGTCACAATAAAAGACAAGGYCACAGAAAAGCTAAATACAAAGTTTTATACTCCAAGCCCCTTAGTCTTCCCCCCTCCCTCAGCGACTTTTATAAACAGTTCTACAAAAATGTTTGTAGAACAAGTTAAAGCTATCAGTTCCCTAATTTACTTTCTCTATATCATACTGGCTTAAATTTGCTTTGGCAGACTATTAGTGTGAACATGCTAAGGGTCTGAAAACCAATTTTAAAAGACATTTTTCCCAGAAAGAGAATAGTAAAACTAGAAAGGTCATCTACCACAACAAAGTCAGATTATCTGCTGTACAGAATTGAATGTAATACTTTCTCTGTCAATTATAATCCTTCTCTTCTGGAGTGTCAACAGCTCCACACTTAGAAATAATTTGCACACTTCCAAGCAACTCTAGTTAGAGAAGATCCATCCAATGTAAAGACAGCTGGACACAGATAAGCAGGCCAAATGAGAACATTCATTGTAACGTGTTTGAAGCACATCACCAGAATTTTTTTTTTAAAAAAACAGGAGATATAAAATCTGTTTTTGAGGCTAAAATAGTATTTTGCAGTGTACCTTTGAAGATAATTATGCTCTTGCCTAWTAATCCTACTGGGCCAGACTTTCCTGTCATTCCGAGCAGCTCTGTCACTTTTCCCTTTAGGGCTTGTTGTAACATCAACATCTGTAACCTGCTCTTGTGAAGCTGAATTCCCTAGTTTATGCTCAACGCGAGGCTAAATGCTCAAACTAAAGATACTTCCTTTATTAAAGGGAGTATATTAGATTTTGAACATGTGCTGCAATTTAGAATGCATTTTTAAGTTACAAACCCACCCACTAACACCTTGTCATATACTGTAAGGTACTATTTCTATCAAATAAAATCTACAAGATTAAAGATGTTATTTTTAGCATTTGTTCTTAGAAATTTTGTAACAAGGCTCAAATAGCAATCAACCTTTTAAATACAGAATGAAAAAATTTACTCTTAATGTATTTAAGCCTAAAAAGAGAAATCAGCTGCAAAATTAAGAAAATAAAAAACTGAAATCCCTTTCGCAGAGATGAAGGAAAAAAAGCAAATTTAAGTTTACAAGCATACCACCTCTTCAACTCCATACTAGCCTTTAAAAGAATTTGAAAAAGTTGGATCTTCCATGTCTACAGTTTTTTCTTTACAGGAACAGAAAAATTTTTTACAAAACTAACTGTAATGATGAAGAATCATTAACATTTTAAATATTATTTTACTTCCAAGCACATGAGTACTTATTATCTGTGAAACACCAAGAGCATTAACTGGCTACAATAGTACTGGCTCACTAGTATTTTTTTCTTGGTGCAGTAACAGTATTGGAAGTTCTAAAGCATAAGTTGTTATTAAAACATTTCTACATATGCTACAATAATTGTTTACAACATTCATATAAAGGTTTTCACAGATAAGTACAGAGAGACATGGAGCTACTGGAGAGAGTCCAGGATAGGGCTACAAAGATGATCAGAGGGCTGGAGCACCTGCCCTATGAGGAAYGGCTGCAAGAGCTGGGCCTCTTCAGCCTGGGGAAGAGAAGACTGAGGGGGGATCTTATCAATGTGTACAAGTACCTGAAGGGAGGGTGTCAAGGGGACAGAGACAAACTCTTTTCAGTTGTCCCCTGTGACAGGACAAGAGGCRATGGGCAGAAATTGAAGCACAGGCAGTTCTGCCTGACCGTGAGGAGGAATTTCTTCCCTGTGAGAGTGACGGAGCACTGGAGCAGGTTGCCCAGAGAGGTTGTGGAGTCTCCTTCTCTGGAGATACTCAAGGCCCGCCTGGATGCAACTCTGACTACCATGCTCTAGGTGACCCTGCTGAGCAGAGGGGTTGGACTAGATGATCTCCAGAGGTCCCTTCCAACCTTACTGACTTCATGATAAGAAAGAATTAAGTCTGTGCATCTGATCCAGAACACTTCTTTTGAAAGACATCCATCTCTCCAAAAGAGGAGAGAAACTTCTGTGTTAGGTCAACACATCCACTGTATCACTAGATAAATACTTTAGCAATGGCCCACCACCAACTCATTTCTAATCCTCTCYTCAACCAGTACCAGTAAGTTTTCCCACTAACAGAAATAAGCTGATAAATAAGAAATTGTATAGAAAACTATTCCTTTCTACATCAGCCCAGAGCATCAATCTCTCTGCCAAAGTTCACATATAATTCTTCAATCTGTTTTGAAGGTAGATTAGAAAGGTTTAGAAAAAAATAATCAAGAAATATTGGTTTTGATACAGAAGCAACACATTGCTCCCACATTGAAAAAAACAAAACTGCACATGCATGTACACCTCCAGGAGAAAAGGTATGGGAATTTTCTATTTTGGATTGAATTGCAGATTACATCACTATCACATGAATCAGGAGGAGAGAATAAAAAAGAAATAAAAAACAGAAGTCTTCATTTCTAGCACCTTAATTACTAAAAGGCGGCTTACCGTGGTATCTGAAGCCTCAGACTGCACATCAATGTTTAGCGATGTGCTCTCAGCTATAGAACCAGATCCCACAGCTGAATCTATAGTCCGAACATCCTCCTCCTCCTTTTCTCTAGCCTGAAATATTTCAGTGGCATAAATCAAAAACTATATAAATGGGGCAGCAAAAATGAATCACGGAAGGTACTACATCTCAAAAACCAACACCCCCGGTAGCACCACCAAAACATCAACAGTCAACTCCTTTTTTAAAAAAATAATAATTATGAAAACTTACAGTGAGAAACAAATGTATTATATTCCCAAACTTACAAGCATCTTTTGCAAAAATTTCAGATAGGATTTCTCCTGCTCTTTAAGGTGATCTATAAGATGTGATAAACGCTCAACATTGGCCGATCTTTCATTTTTCTCTACAAGATCATCCCGCATGGAGCTGGCCTTAGCAATATAGTCGCGAATCTGAACTAGTCTGCTCACAATCTGTAAAGACACTGAAATTACTGAATGCATTCAGCTACAGCTTTAACGTATTATGCACAAGACATGGTGATAGCAACAGCAAGCTATTAATAAAAGGATAGCATACTAGTACCTTCCATCCTATAGGCATACTTCTGCAAGTGGTTAAAAGTCAATAACCTTTATAAGCATGCATAAAGTCRTAAGGCTGAAGCACAGGGCTTCTTGTCCATATAGGCTAAAATAGAATTAGTTCATATTACTAACACACAAAAATATTAAACTATGTAAGTATTTCCTGGAACCGTGTAACAGAGAATCAACCTCTAAGATGAAAATACTTAAATCTTTTACCAGGAAGTAGATTTCCAGTATTCTAAGACCAAGAATAATATATTCCTAACTCCAGTTTCGTATTTTTCTCAAGTAACAGCTGCCTTTTTGAACAGTGGGAAGGTAAATATTTGCAATAAAAACTGAATTACAAGTCACACTTTCTGAAAATTTAGAAAGATGCATTCAATAGTAACAGTGTAGTTGAAACCAAAAGGCCCTATTCCATAGGCCTAATAGGCTACATTAGTACCTGGCTACTATCCATAGCTGGCTCCCCTCTTCCATCTTCTTGAGTAGACACCTGACAATTTTGCAAGAAATCCTTGCTTAGAGCAGCTCCAAATAACTCTTTACATTGCAATGATCCCCCGCACTCCTTTTTTGGGGAACCTGAGGCAGAATCTTTGCTTTTGTTAGTGTTTATCTGCAGCGACAGGAAGTTAAAGGGCTTTCTGTTTTCATTAAGTTGACGTTTGTTGTTAGCAGCCGTTGCCCTGCCTTGAGAATCACTTCCAATGCTTCTCTATAAACAAACAAGGCCAAAAACAATTGTTATAATTTTTTTACTCAATATATTCTCAACTCTGATTAACTTCACTACTAGGATCATCTGCTCTGTAGTATTACTGGACTAATTTCAAAGTTATTTGACTATTCACTGACTAGCGAAAAGCTAGCTAGACAAAACGTTGGTGATCTTTGACATACTTCTCACATTTTAAGTTTTTAAACTTTTTGAGTAGCAGCTTGTTGCCACAATACACATTTCTGAAGAAAGTCTGCATATCAGTAAAGGTTCAATCTTTACACTCTAAGTCAAAGCAATGGGTCATATTTGAAATATTTTCACAACCCAAAACAGTTTTAACAAGAAACTTTGGTAGGATTAAGAAGCTTCTATTCTGAAATTGCTAGGACAAATTCATTGCTTGTTATTAGAATTAATCCCTCATACTTTCCACTGATCTGGACAAGGGAAGGCTTAACAAGCCATATCTCCAAGGAGAAAGCTATAGCTCATAAATTCATATCATACATTTCTCTACACTCTGAGAAGCAGTTTTTAATACTACATTTCTGCTCAATTCATGGTTACAACAAGGTTCAGAATCACAAATTATGTACCTTCAGAAACATACTTTCAAAATAAGATTACAATCATTTGAGTGGCAGATAAGCATGAACATCAGGCATAGAAGAGCAATGGTCCTGAACTTCACACAGTTTTCTCACATTCAGAACCAAAACTGTGATTTGGTTCCCATCGTGCTTTTAGGCTTTTTCTCTTAATACCTTAAGCTTTCTTTAGTGATCTGTCAAATTATTGAGAGACAACCACATTTATAATGTGAGCTAGAAATCACACAAACCTGATCCAGATCACTGAAGTTTATTCTTTGTTTAAGCCTTTCTAGTTCAGCCTGCTCTGGAACAGACATCTGGGTCATATATCTAGTGTGAGGAAAACTATGAGGAGTCCTGGTCTTTCGTCGTCCCATTCCAGGTGAGGACTCTGGAGATATATCATTAGTAAGCCTCGTTTCAGCTTCACCACCAAGTTTTTTCTTATTTTTTTCTGAAGGTTTGTTTGCTTTCTTCTGTTGACTTCCCCAATCCTTATGTAGAAGGAGAGGGAAGGAAAAGAAAAAAAAATACTAATCACATCTGTTAACAAATGTTTTGTCATACAGATTAAAAAAAGTTTCAATTCAATGAAAGGGAATTTATTTCCATTTTGTAAGTAAAGAGATACCAACACATAAGCCGGAACAATTAAAGTTGTCTAGAGCAAATGTTACACTATGGAATACCATTTTCTCCACTGCCAATAGTAAAATTAGCTAGTTAGGAAATATTTAATCCATTTTATCTTATGATGCATTTCATTAATTTCAAATGAAACTAAAACTGTATTTTCCTTGCAGAAGACTCTTACACAGTTTAGAACTTTTAAAATACAGAGTTAATTTTAAATAATTTTCTTCTCATTTCTATGAAACCTATAGCACCTCTGTATCTACCTTAATTCATCTCAAAATACTTCCCCATAAATACATCTGCAGACTTCATCACCTCTGAGTTATACATGTTGCTTGTTTACCTCTACTTCTCTTAACTATTTTATTGGGGTTTTGGACACTACCATGGAAAGCTGTACTGACAAGGTTCAGATCCTTGCGCTATTGCCTACAACTAACATAAACCATGTGTCAATTCCCACCTACAGAATATGTGGTAACTCAAAGCTAAGATGAACTATACCGTGTTGTTCAGTCGATCATCAAGGCTCTCATTGCTCCAGCTAGGCAAGTCCTGATCATTCATGCCTTCTTCAAAGGGACAACCTCCTGTAGCCATGACAAGCAGTCAATAAAAGGAATCTAAAAGGAACAGTTCAAAAAATACATGTTGTATTAAAATCAATTTACTTACAAGATCTCTAATCTGAGATAACAACAACATATTCTGATATTCCTTATGAAATAGAACCACAAGGCTGTTTTAGGAAACTAAACCCCAAGCATATCAGTAAGAACAGATACTACTACTTTTTTTTTTTTTCAGTATTAAGATGATAACTACAGAGCACCAAAAGTGATACTTGCTGATACAATACAGGAAAAACAGACAGCAATAAGAAGATTTTTGCTTACTTTTTTTACTATAAGTTAAAATATGCAAGAATGCTATGCTAATTTCTAGCAAAAATAAAGGAAAAGCGTTTGGTATATCTGTTGCTTTGCTACTCCGTGCTCCACAGAATGGTATACTGTGAAAATAACCTATAGCTTAGAAGTTTTTACTTTTACTTCTAGTTTTGACATAGATACCATTAAGAAAGTTGTTAAAGCTAGAAAGTCAGAAATAAGCATTCCTTTAGAGCAGTAAAAGTAGCTTGTTCAATAATGTACGTAACTGTACACACATAACAATAATGTACAGTTGTACATACATTTATATTTACATATAGACACCTAACTGTACATACAATTAGACTGCAATAAAAAACAAGCCTAAATGCTGCTGGCACAGCTCCACTGTACAAAGCTTCAAACTTGTTCCTTTTAGCAGCTACAAAGTTCTGTTACAGACATAGAAGAACAGTCTTGCAGAGAATTACTTTTCCACGTAGCTTTAGATGCGATGTTAAGACATGATCCTAGTTTTATCTTTATCTGAAAAAACAAAAAGGAGACAGGTCTAACCATTTCTTTCTAAACACTTCATTGCAACTTGTGTGCTATCAACTTCCGCACCAAGATTTCACACAGTGCAGGTGAAGAGATGACCTAAAACTTAAAAAGTTTTACTTACATCTAAGAAGTATTTTTATAATCTGTTCCGTTGGGGAGGGGCAGGAAAGCCCAAAATAAATTTTAAGGATGAACTATAATTCAACTGTCTTGTTTAGGAATACGGTATTTCACCAAAGTCACACAACACAGCTCATTCAGCAGGTACTCTTGTACTAAACAGTATTYTTATGCAAACACAATCTATTACTATAGCATTAAGGAACTGAGATCCACTAGGTATGCTGATTCCACTGTAACCATCTCTACATTTGGCATGGACCTAACTCACGTCAGCAGAATTAGGTGCAGGAGCTGAATTACTCTAACAGTCAGAATCACAATATAGGTGTACTAAAGCGCCTACTACTTCAGGAATAGGCAGACCTATGTCCTACTGTTCTTGCATGTACATTCCCAGCCTTCTTCGTTCCAGCACAAAAGTTCACCAGGTCATGCAATCAGAGGGTACTATCAAACAACCCAGCTTAGCCAACAAATGAAAACAAAATTAAAAAAAAAAAAAAAAGTCAGATGAGTTTTCAGCTGGATCATCTTGATCTAGCTATCTGTCCAACTGCATAAGCACCACTGTAGGTTCAAGGAAGGTGAATAAAAGTCGCATAACCAGAAGGGGTAGCAATATCCACATAGACTGGCTTAGAGTAACTATAAAAAACGCACCTTTTGTGCAATTTTCACTTAAGTGAACTGTCAAATTGGTTTAGAGAATAAAACAAACATAAAATCCACATAACATTARGTCCCTTCATATTCTGTTTTCATGTGCAAGTACAAGCATCCTGTGAAAGATTCACGGAGCTCTTCTACCAACTCAAAGTAAATTCCACAAACTTTCAAAATAAATGCGTAAATGCTAACTTAGCTTATTTTAGAAAGCAGCTATGAATATTTTCTACAGTTACAGATAAACTGCTCCACTGTGCAGATGTGCAAGATACAATATTTCAACTGGCATGCCATCCTGACCTATGCCACTAAGCATAATGAGTTCATCTTGACAAGATTAAAGACCATCTGGGTTTACAGTCAACCTCAGTAAGCTGTTTCCTCCATCACTGTGTTACATAATTCTACTAAAACTGTGAGAAAATGTGGKTTTTTTTCTGCCTTCCTCTAACAAAAAMCAAAGGGGCAATACTTATCATTGCCTCTGTGATACAAATAGCTTTGGTGCAAGTTTTAAATGAAATAAATGTTAACAGTTATCTTCAATCATCTTTGCTGCAGGAGTCTCTGATTAACTCTGAAGTAAGTTTACCCGTACAGATGTATTATTCGCAGTAATATTCTAAAACAAAGACACTAGGCATATGCCAATGTATCCCACCAAACACAGCTCAAAAAATACCAATATCCTTATTACTTCCTGCAAATGGATCTTAAAAGAGCTATTCTAACAGAAACAAGTCCTCCTCACATAGTGAGTCTCTAAACATTCACACTGCAATCTTTAATAGTTTCRAATGATTTATATTCATATAAGATTAGTATCACAAATCTACGTTGATATTTTATCTCTTCAAATCAGCTTAAAAAAATTAAAAGGTCCACAGTCGGCTTCTTCCTTACAGATGAAATTCTACAAGGAACAGTGCAAGTTTTTCACTCTCCTCCACTTAGCTAATTTGTATCTTTTCTTACATTTCATTTTACCAGTTATTTTCAGAAGAAATCCTATTACAAAAGCTTTGGTATTCTCCAATTGTTCTGGTTTTGCTTCCGCCAATGCATCAGCAATCTCAGCATCTTACACATCAGAGCACCTGAAAGCTTTGCATTTCTGTATGAGCACTCTGCCTTAAAAAATTCACACGAAACTCGAAAAACTTTCTAAGAATATTTACTATTGTAATTATAACCTAAAATAACACAGAAGGTTAAAGTCAGAACATATGTAAGATTATAGTCACATACATTCGTGCACACAACAGCAATACACAAATTGGTGAGAAACACAAATAGAAAACACACTAACAAATCAAAGACATATATACATTTTAGAAGGCTTTTTTAATAGTGGAGCTATGCTTTTGACATTTATTTTCCCTAAAGCGTTCATCCGAACTGTAAAAACTCTAAAAAGCGCTCAAGTTTGCACACAATGCACACAAAAACTTTTGCGAAGGAAAGGCTAAGTGGAAAACACGAGGCTGTAAAAAAGCCACGAAGCAGCCACAGACACTGAAGGYGGGATGAAACAGTTCTTTAGATTCCAGCTTCATAGGTATGCCCTCCTCACTGGCATTCATCAAGGAGCAACTCACTAGACCCCGACACAGCACTGCAGACCACCCAGTATAAACAAGCGCGACAAGACAACGGAGAAGGCGTCCGCTGTTCCCGCGCTGCGCACCCACAGCCTCACGCTAGCAAGGCGCACGGAGAACGGCAAACCCGGACGCGCCCAGAGCGGGCCGCCCCGCAGCGGCGGCCTGGAGAGCGGCGCCGCGCAGGCCCCCGGGCCTGCCCCCGCTCCGAGCGCCTCGGGCAGGAGCGCGGCGG